>NW_024068293.1:0-183662 GCF_009389715.1 Phoenix dactylifera
GCTTGGATCATGGGAGAGGCACCAAGTGGCTTGGCTGAGATTTTCTTTTCCCTCGTGAGATGGGAGCTGGGAGACACCAAGTTCTGTCCAATTAGTCATATAGATAAAAAAATAATATGATATGAAATTTGGCTTGTAGACGGATGGACTTAGTTTGTCACGGGTCATCTGTTCTGACTGAAGGCCAATTGCAAGTCTTTCAAGTCATGGGTCACCCAGCGCCTCATAGTTATGATATGGCCAAATTAGATTTGCCCAAAAATTCTTTCCCAAAAGCACAAAAAAAATTGGACTCGATTCGGACCCGAACCCACTTGGACCCGAGTTGGGTCTGGAAAGTCAAATTTGTACTCAATGTGCATTTTATCTCTAATTTATGATAATCTGTGCCAAACCCAAATATAATATTAATCCAGTGAATTTATCATTATCGGTTAGCAATAATACTAATTTAGGTGACATATAGGTCGCACTTTTGTGCTCTCAAGTAGAACTCCTCAAAGGGGTGCCAAATCATGGAGATGAGGATCCCTAAAAATCAGCAAGGGTTGATCATCACATGTGCAGATTTTCTAGTGAAAGGAGGAGTCCTTTTTGTGCCAAGGCTTCTCTTCAAAAATTCTTCACACCATCTGATTTTCTTCCTTCATATGGAGAAGTCCTTCTCTTCATGGATTCTTGATGCCTCCTAATCTCTTGACATTAGAAAAAATCGAGGACTTCTAGGACAACTCGACTTTGACCAACTCAAAGTCGGAGGCGCCGGAAGGTGCTCGAAGGTGAATTTAAGCACAGCTGAACCGATGACCCCAGGTGCTGGCGTGGAAGCGGCTCAGCCGGCCCGAGTATCCCGAGAGTTAGTTATGCAGGGGGGAGGTAGTGGCAGTGGTGGTGACCGAGCTGCGGCCCAGGGGACCGCTGGTAGGGTGGCGGTGGATCACCCGTTTGTGGTACAATGAGTCAAGGCGGCAGTGATGCAGGTCGTATCTGATGCGAGCGAGGAGGATGAACAGTGGGGCGGCTTGTTCTGCGAGGTTGAGATAGACCTCATGGCCAGAGGGTGGACGAGTCTGTGGCTGACCTATCGGATAGTGCCCCATGAGGATTTTAGCATGAAACTGCAAGGGGGCGGCTAAGCCATCCTTTATGACATCCTTCAGGAGGCTGGTGCAAAGATCTGCTTCCTCTATGAAACGCAACTGTCCGGCGATGGACTTTGCCATGTACAGCGGCGCCTGGAGGCTGATTAGGAGTCCTACGCAGTGGAATCCCAAGGGCTATCGAAGGGGTATTTTGGTATTGTGGAGGCGGGGAGTGGCGATAGTGGATGTCTTCCGCAACTGTCCTCAGTAGGTTGTTATGGTTATTTCGGAACCCAATGCAGATTCGCAGTGTTATGCGGTGTGAATGCTAGCACAGATTATTGAAATAGGAGAGTCCTCTGGATTGAGATAACCAACCTAGTTGCCCAGGGTTTTCCAACAGTTGTGGTGGGTGACTTCAACTGCATTGAGAACGTTAGTGAAAAGAGGGGTGGGAGGGCCTTTAATGACAGAGTGGATAGAAGAAAGTTTCGTGACTTTGTGTCGTGAAACAGCTTAGTAGACTTGGGCTTCTCCGGGCCGCAGTTCACTTGGTGTAACAACTAGTCGGGCAAAGCCAGGGTATGGGTGCGGATAGACAGGGCCATGGCATCCTCGGACTGGATTCTTCACTTTTCCATCTACCAGGTCAGTCACTTATCTCGGATCGCTTTTGACCATTGCACTCTACTGATTTCTAGAGGCTTGGGGTCCAGCCATCACATCCCCTTTTGTTTTGAAAAGGTCTGGTTGTCGTACCCTCAATCCTGAGATATCGTCTGGGGGGCCTGGAGCATACCGATGCAAGGGGATGCTATGTATAGGGTTTCGCATAAACTGGAGTTGACCAAGAGGCGGCTTCGCTGATGGAACTGAGAGGTCGTGGGCGATATCTTTAGGAGGTTGGAAGGGGTAGAGGTCGTAATCACTGATATTCAAGGGAGAGAAGACCAAGGGGGTGAGCTCTCGGAGGCTGACAAGGTGGGCCTACGGGGGCTACTTACAACTCATCACTCATTACTGTAATAATATAAGGTCTTCTGGCGACAAAAATCCAAAATCCAATGGGTGAGAGAGGGTGATCGGAACACCATAAGGTAGCGGAGTATGATTCGCTCCCTGCGAGACGAGATGGGCCAGCAGATGGAAGGGGAGCCTGTGATTAGACAGGTCTTGCTTGATTTCTTACGCTCCAAATGGACGGAGGATAGTAGCTCTGCGGTTGTTGGCCAGCTCCTGAAGGTGGAGACTGGAATCGGAGCCAATGATAACATAGCCTTAGTTTGGCCAGTGTTGGAGAGGGAGTTGCAGGAGGCGGTCTGGGTTCTGGTAGATTATAAGGCTCCTAGACCTGACGGGTTTCCTCCCTTCTTCTTCCAGAGATATTGGTGCATCATTCGGGCAGCAGTGCTAGAGGTTGTTCAGTGCTTCTTCGCTCGGGCAGTGATTCCTGAGGATTGGAAGGCCATCTTTGTCACGCTAATACCGAAGCGCTAGGATGCGGCGGAGCCAAGTCACTTTAGGGCCATTAGCTTGTGAACAACCCTGTACAAAGTTGTGGCAAGGATAATGGTGGGCAGGATGAAGCCCCTGCTGTCCGGGATCATCTGTCAGGAGCAAGGGGCTTTTGTGAGGGGCCGAAATATCTCTGACAATGTCACGTTGGCCTAAGAAATGATGTGGAATTTTCAGTGGGCCTTGAAGTGGTGAAGTTTGATGGCAGTCAAGCTGGACATGGAAATAGCTTATGACAAATCATGTAGAGCTTTCTAAGGTGATGTTGGAGAGTTTTGGTTTCCACAAGATTTGGATTGATTGGGTGTTGGGGTGTGTTCGGGCGCCTAGCTTTCCATCTTGGTCAACGGCACGCCGTCACCCTTCTTCAAGTCCACCATGGGGCTTCGTCAGGTATGTCCTTTATCTCTGTACTTGTTCATTATTTGCTCTAATGTCTTGTCTCATGCATTATGTGCCGCATGTGTGAATCAGGAGCTGGAGACCTACGTTCCAGCCTCGGGTGCTCGGTCTATTTCTTATTTACTTTTTACTGATGATTGTCTTCTTTTGACCAAGGTGCGGGCAATTGGTGCTCAGGTCCTCAGGAGCGTGTTGGTGGATTACTACGCAGCGTCAGGACAGAGAGTGAGCTTTCAGAAGTCAGCAATCTCTTTCAGCACAAGCACGGAGTGCAGAGTCAGACGGGTGATCCAGGGATATTGTAGATGCTAGAGCAGGAGTGGATCTGGAGCTACTTGGGCATTCCCATCTCAGGCAGGAGGTTGCAGGTGGTTGAGTGCTCCGGTCTGGTGCAGCGGTCTAGCGCAGGCTGGAGGGTTGGAGGGCGTCGTCTCTCTCCATGATGGGTAGATTGACATTGGTTAGATCGATACTGAGCTCTATGCCAGTCTATCTCATGGCAAACACTGTGGTGCTGAAGACAGTTCTAATGAGGATTAAGCAGCTACTTTGAAGCTTCTTGTAGGGGTCGCATAGAGGGAGCCACGAGGTACACTTGGTGGCTCGAAAGAGTGTCTGCCTTCCTCTCGGCAAGGGCGGTCTTGGGGTGTAGCCTCTCCTGGAGAGGCGTGAGGCGTTCATTGCTCGACATGTAGTACACTTTATGTTGGAGCCACAGTAGATTTGGAGTCAGGTAATAGTAGCCAGATACAGCCAAGCGAGCTCTGTGGGGGTGGCCTGGAGTGGGCGCAAATGCTCATTTCTATGGCAAGAATCAAAAGGTACCTACCTACCGTTTCAGCAAACACTAAGTTGTTGATAGATGACGGGCATAGCATCGATGTGGTTGGGGACCCATGAGTGGATGCCCTCCCCTTGAGGCATTGGCTGACTACGGTTGACGTTGATGCAACAGAGGGATTGCGGGTGTGCGACCTCCTCAACCCAGGTGGGGCAGAGTGAGACGATGCTAGGTTGCGACAGTTGTTCGGGGAGCACCTTGCTGAGAGGGTCTGGTCTCTCCTAGTCTCGGGATGTGCGGGATTGGATATTTGGGTTTGAAGCTCCTCGTGCAGGACCAGCGTCAGGGTGGAGGATCTTTTTTGAGTCCTCCGTAGGGGGCATGAGCCTAGGCCGAAGAGCACTTGGATCCGACGGTTCGGACTTAACCGAGAATTGCACTATTCTTATGGAAGGTAATCTGAGAACACCTTCCAACGAGATCGGTGCTTAGTAGACATGGTTTGAGGATTCCCCCGGAGTGCAGAAGGTGTGGTGTCGATGAGATGGTGGACCACGTACTGTTCTAATGTGCATAGGCGAGGGGGACCTAGCGGCTGGTAGGGACTCTGCAGGAGAATTGGAGTCAGAGCGATCTGTTCTTACAGGCCATTCGTCTGTGGTCGGGGGCAGCCCACAGACACGCTAGGAGGCTATCAGAGCGACTTGTATAGCATACCATATTTAGTTGGCAAGGAACACTTGTACTTTTGGCGAGTGCAATTCGTGGTGAACTGCGCCCGGGCGCAAGCGGTGGAGATCAGTCATGCTACCCTTTCTGACGGACCATTGACAGCTTGGGATATTTGGAGTTTCTAGTCTGCTCAAGCAGCACCCCATATGGTGCTTTTTACCTGGGAGCCCCCACCCTCCAGCTTCCTCAAAGTCAACTTTGATGGATCAGTTTCGAACGGAGGCATGAGGGGAGGTGTGGATTTTGTCATTAGGAGCTCAAACTCTAGGGTGCTAGCAGTGGGTGGAAGTCAGTTATTCGACATTTCGATCCCAGGTACGGAGTTGAGGACTGCTTGGGTGGGTCTTCGACATGCGCGACGAGTGCTACAGGCTAGCTTAGTCATCCTGGAGGGTGACTCAGCCACAGTGATCAGTGGCATATAGGAGGTCCGAGGGGGGTTGGCTTGGACCACACATTGCTTCAAGACATTTAGGTGATGGTGAGGGATGGTGGGGCTTTCCAGGCCAAGCATGTTTTTAGAGAGGCCATCGGGGTTGCAATTGGGTGGCTGCTTATGTGGCTAGTCATGTCGGGAGCGCCTTGTGGGCCGGAAGGCACTCCGCGATCTTTTGTTTTCTGACTTTATTAGGTGTATTCGTACACATATTGTATGATATACTTTCCAAAGCAAAAAAAAAGAAGAAAAAGAAACACCGATGGCCAACCTGAAAGTCTGCTGTCCCGGTGCGAGATCCATACTTGGATCGTAGTAGGGTGCTCCATAGGTTGTCAGGCTCCAAAATATACCTGGCTACATGTCTTGCCGCGGAAACTTTCCGCCGTGCCACCAAAGACTGTACCCCCAAGCTACCTTGTCTGATCGGCTGATAAACCACCTTCTATGCCACTAGGTGGACACCCTTTCTACGCTCTTGTTGATGCTGGATAGCAGGGAAAAGAGGGAGAAAGAGAGAAGAAGGAGAGGAGAGGAAGAAGAGAAGAGGAAGAAGAGGAGGAAGGAGGAGGAAGGAGAAAAGAAGGGAGGCTAACCATTCAATCAATCATTCATTCATTAAACCTTAAACAAGTGCATGGACCCATATATATAAGGTTACAAAATAACAAAAAGACCCTTACAATAAAATAATCCCAAAAAAGCCCAAAAATGACAATATGCAAATAAACCCAATCAACATAAAATAAACCCAACTAAAATAAATCAATCCAAAATAAACTTGCCGGGTCCGCTGAGCTGGTTGGATCCTGTGGCGACCGGCTAACCTGGCACTGGTGTCCATACCAACTCTCTCCGGGTGGAAAGAAGTCGAGCTCGACGAAAGCGGCTCAGTGTAGCCCCGGTAGTATTCCAACAAGTTCGGGTCAATCGGCGATAGCTCCTTGCGCTAGATCCAAGTGAAACCGAACTTTGGTCATCCTCGCCAACAAACCAGGAAATGCTGGATGCTCCCATCACTGGATAAAATGGCCTGCTCGTCTAAAATGGCATCAATAAGTACTTTTTGTGCTGGAGGGAGAGCCAAAGGAAGTGGGGATGGTATGGAACCAGGAATAGGGGAATCATCGGGCTCAAGAGGTAGCTCAGCAAAAGGGTCATCAAGGATGGATGGTGGACCCTTAAAAGCAACCAGATCTTCAATATTAATAGTAGAGCTGATACCAAAATTAGATGAAAGATCAATAACATTGGCATTCGTGCCAACCCGATGCAATACCCAAAATGGCCCAGCACTACGAGCCTGCAGTTTCTTAACTGTTCCCTGCAAAAATTGCTCAGGCCAAATACGCACCATAATATAGTCCCCAGGTTGGAATATCTTATCTCGTCCATGGAAATCAGATTATAGTTTATATTGAGCATTATGCACATGAATGTGCTTATTAATGTCCTGATGCAATTGATGCATGTGTTGTGCAAATGCAAATGCCGACTCTGAAATACGAATTTGTGGTGACATGGGTAGAAGGTCGACAGGCTTTCTATTTTTATAACTAATATACTACCTCTAAGGGACTCATGCATATGGACCTGTTGACTGAATTATGGGAATAAACTTCTTGGACAAATAGAGTGGGCATCAAAGATTTGTTGTATAGTTTCCGCTCAAATTCAACAGGACGCAGGATGTGGAGATCCTTGTCCTTGGATACTTCAGTTCTCTTATTCTTGTCAGGTAGCTTGGGCGGTAAAGGATTGAGCTTAATCTTATTGCCCTCGAATACAAAAGAACAAGAATTGGATCGACCAGATATAGTGACATTAAGATCGAATAACCACGGTCTTCGTAAAATTAGATGCCCTACATCCATCAGGATTACGTCACACCATATGATGTCCTTGTAAGAAAGAATGTGAATGGGCACAAGACATCTCTCTTTGATGTAAATAAAAGTTGTGTCAATCCAAGAGACCTTATAGGGTTGTGGATGGGGAATGGGAATCAAACCTAAGCGGGAGACGGTATTGGACGATATTGCATTAATGCAACTCCCGCTATCAATGATATAAGTGTGGAAGATCGAAGT
The DNA here is from genome assembly GCF_009389715.1 of Phoenix dactylifera. NCBI lineage: Eukaryota > Viridiplantae > Streptophyta > Magnoliopsida > Arecales > Arecaceae > Phoenix > Phoenix dactylifera. The sequence continues at coordinate 7,039 of NW_024068293.1, forward strand.
TCGTCTCCAGTCATCATGTTCTGTAGGTTGGGCGAAAGCACACCTTACTATATTCATAGCGGACTGATCAGATTCAGTCACAACTGGTGGAGGCGTGGTGCGGATACATCCTAAATTGTCGGAACGTTCTTCCTGGTCATCATCGACGTCTTGGATGTCGTCTAAAATTGGATAATAGATTTGTTCTTCCAATTCGCCAGTATTACCATCTTGTTCTTGTGCCTCAATGACAAGGGATGTAGTCACACATTGTGAGGCAACATATTCAAAACCCTGGCACTTAAAACATTGAATTCTAGAACTAGACTTGGGTGTTTCACTAAGAATGCCCTTGCCCTTAGTGTCTCGACTAGGGGTAGGGGTGGCAAAAACTTATCTAGAAGTCGTGGATCCAAGCAAAGGTTGGGATCTGGAAGGGAGAGCACTGGCAGGTGGCCCTTGAGGATCAGAACGACAAGCAAATGTAGACCTAGTTACTTGCTCATAATTCTAGACAAATGTGTAGGCCTGGTCGAGGGTGGATATTTCTTGAAGGACGAGTTCCTTCCTAAGCTCATCATTAAGACCTCGTCTAAACCGACTCAGGACCATCCGTTCGTTTTCTTCCACAATATATCGCATCATAAATTCGTCAAACTGGGCGATGTAATCTGTAGCATACCGATTACCCTGTCGCAAATTATTCCATCGGTCGAGGAGGTCATCCTCGTAGCTTAAGGGTAGGTATTTTTCTTTAAATTTCTCTTTCATCTCTACCCAATCAGTTATTGCATATTGATGTCTCCTAGCTAGTAGATGTTTGGTGCTTTACCAGAAAAATTTAGCTCAACCGTTGAGCTTCATTCTGGCGAACCGAACCTTCTACTCTTTAGATAAATTGTACCACTCAAAGAAGTGGTCCATCTCGTGCATCTAGTCCGAGAAGGCTTTTGGGTCAAGGCGACCATCAAAGGTAGAGGTTTCAACCTTAATACCCCTCATGACATCATTGTCGTGGTCTTAGAGCTCTCTGGGTACGACATCATGGCAGTGACCTCGATCAACACTGAGGAAGAGATTCGGTTTTTTGGGGCAAGGGTTGGCATGGGGGCGGAGTGGAAAAGGTATATTGTCAAAATTATCCTGCCGAACAGAGCCTTGTGGATCTAGGCTTCATCCTCTAGGTCTAGACCGGGGTAAGGGGCGACACTATCGTCTTTGGATCCATTGATCCTTTGTAAGGAGGTTTCGACTAAACTGATTCGGGTGGTCAAGTCTTCGACCGCCTTCATTAGGGCTTCGATGCGGGCGTCCATGATAGATTGGGATTTGGAATGCGGGATAACACGACCACTACGAAGGTGCATATAATGAATGACTCAATTATGTGCTATCCTATCAAATGAGGACAATTACCTCTGATGCAGACCTAATGCATGCAATGAATTTTAATTGTCAATATGTATGCTCAATATAAACTTCAAGCTAATTCGTAGCAGGGAAATATTTCAAACTGGGAACTAGTAAGTGACGCAAGCCAGCAAGTAGCTGCAGTCAAGTAGTTCGAGTCCCTATGGATTGTCGGGTGTCACAGAGCCTCGTAAGTCTTCCAATGAAGGTTTAGCTTTACAATTAATAATAAAGATGGCTGCTATTAGGGTTTATGTCTGTTTCGTGGGGTGTGTGAAGCGTATGTTTTAGAATTTTCGAGGTAAACCACCAAGCACAAAAAGTAACTATTAAATGCCAAATTTAAATAAGCAAACTAAACGTCCAGGGAAGGATAAACTTGACTCGACAGAGGGTGACGACCTAAGTGCAGCAAGTCGGCTCACTAATCGGCGCAAATCTGGCCTGCTGGGCTGTGGTCGAAATGGAGAAGGGAGAAAGGCAGGCTGCAATGGGCTCTGCAGTGGCGTTGCAGGCCTGTGGGCTTGGGCCCGTGAGGAGGAAGTCGGGGCGGGTTGCAGTCGTAGTGTGGGCCTGAAGTCTTGGCCCGTGAAGGTGAAATCGGGGCAGAAGTGGGCAGTGGGCCTGAGGAGGAGTCGGGCCCGTGAGAAAGAAAGAGGGGGAAGGAAGATGGACGGAGGGGGGGGTGCGGCGCGGTGGAGGTGCAAGTGGCGACAGAGGCGGCGGATGGACGAGGTGCGGCGGAGATTTGGGGAATGGTGCGACGGGCCGGTGCGGAGGGGCGGTGGGCTCGGGAAAGAAGAAGGCAGAGCGGCGAGCTTCGGCGGCGCGGAACGGCAGAGCTTTGCAGCGAAAATGCTCGGACCGGCGGTTGCGAGGGTGGCAAGACGAAGGCGGCGCTGCAGTGGAGCGGCGACGGCGGTCGCGGCAAGGATGGGCGACGCTGTGGATGGCCGCGGTGAAAGAAGGTGAGCAGCGGAAGGGGCGGAGTGCGAGCGGCGACGGGGAGACGGAGGCGGTGGAGGCGCGGCATGCAGCCAGAGGAAAAAGATGATGACAAGTACCTTTTTTTTTCTCTTGTTTTTCTTTTTTTTTTGGGGGGGGGATTCTTACAGGACTCGGGTTAACGGGCGCGGTTCGCTCCGCTAACCCTCTACAACCCAATGAACCTCTCGGGTTGTTGTTGGAGTAGGGTTCGGGGAGGGGGGGCGTTACGGCCGCGTGGTAATGTGGTCACGGGCGGCGGCGATGGATCTAGTGTGCATCGGCATGCGGCGAGGAGATGGGGAGGGAGACATAAAGGTTGTCCATGGAAGGACTTCTCTCTTAGCCTCGGTGGTGGCTGTGGCTCGAAATCAGGTTGTCCATGGGAAAGAAAAATTTCTTCTCTCGATTTTTTTTTGCTCCCGGGTTGCTGTGGGGGTATCCAGCGATGGGAATATCTTTCCTCTTTTCCCTTGTGTGTGTGAGCCGAGAGAGAGGGAATAGATGAAGAAACTGGATCGGGGCATTGGCAACAGGGGCAAAGCCGGACTGCTCTGATATCAAAGTTGATGCAAGACAGTAGAAAAAAGAGGGAGAAAGAGAGAAGGAGAGGGGAGGAAGAAGAGAAAAGGAAGAAGAAGAGAAAGGAGAAGAAAGAAGAAGAGAAAGGAGGCTAATCATTCAATCAATCATTCATTCATTAAACCTGCATGGGCTCATATATATATATAGGGTCACAAAATAATAAAAAGATCCTTACAAATAAAATAATCCCAAAAAGACCCTAAAATAACAATATGGAAATAAACCCAATCAACATAAAATAAACCCAACTAAAATAAATCAATCCAAAATAAACTGGCCGGGCCCGCTAAACTGGCTGGATCCTGTGGCGACCAGCTGACTTGGCACTGGTGTCCGCACCACCTGTCTGCCCCATATGAAATTTTGGAATCTTTGTTCCAGTGACCTCAAGAACGTCATCGGCACTATGGTATTTGATAGTAAGTAAGACCGAAATCGAACTGAGAACCGAGCGCATCACTCTGCCCATCATTGAAAGTGCACCCATCTACCAACCCTCGATCCTGCATCTGATGCTCACCTCGATGTCGGCACAATCACCACCTCTGGGACGACAGCCTCGTGATGGGGACTTCCAAATATCTTATAGTAAGTACCCTTCTGCTCTCCCACTCCCAATATTTTTTTGATGGTTGTCTTCACTCACAGCTGAGCCTTCGGGCTGAAATTGATTGCCGACTTGGCAAGGTTGACCCATTGCTTGAACGTTTCACAATAGCTCTCAAAAATGTTCTGGATGGTCCTGGTAGTGAGTCTCGTGGTTCGAGCTAGAAGCAGACATCGGCAAATAAGAGGTGCGATATTATGTTTTCAAACTCGGTTAGGCACAGAGTTTTTTTGGAGCTGGATTTGTGTTTCTAGATGACTTCACCGGGCCATGGCCAGCCGCGCCAAGGCTTATTAACAGGCGCGCCCAAAACCCGTCTTCCGATCGCTGAGTTTACTTCGGTGAGTCTCCCCGGCGCTGTCCCAAAACCCTAGACCGCCAACGAACAACTATGGATTACATTCCTGGCTACAAGGTTACGATTATGCTACTCAATCTTCTTGGTCTGGAGTAATATCTCAAATCATTCATACTCGCAGCTAAACCCTTTTCTTGTTGGATTTACTTCCGTCTCTCTCAGGTAAATGCTTCTCTCCATCTCTCTTTAATGGATTACTATCGATGGGAGGCTGAGGCCGAGTCATGATCCAATAGAAGGGCAAAGCAATCGGTTGGGCTTTCGAGGGTAAAAAAAAAAACTCTTCATCCCTCGCATATTATGATATGTCCTGAAAGTTTTCTTGACTGGAAGTTGTTGTTATGGCTTCTAATTTCGTGGATCGATGGATTGGCAGGGGGGAGGGCTTCAAGATGGGCCAGCCTTCGGTGATTCTTGCGACGGCTGGATATGACCATACCATCAGGTTCTGGGAGGCCAAGAGCGGCCGGTGCTACCGCACCATTCAGTACCCCGATTCCGTGAGTTCTTTTATGTTAAATTTTCGTGGCTTCTTTTTCTGTTTTTTACAATTTAGTTTGATTCTTCACTTCTTTTATCGTTCGACTGCATCGTGATTCTGTGGGTGATGGTTTAAACATACGACAGACAACATTCTTGTAAGCGATTTGCTTCTTAAAATTGGATTTTTAGCCAAGAACAATATGCTGGCTTTACAGTTTTGTCTGCTTGTGTTGGTGTTCCAAGGCAACACGTGCATTTCTTGCTGGTGCATGGCTTTTATGCTATTCTTGGGGCAATCTAGGATACCTTATGCCTCTCTTTGCACTGAACTGAGTATTTTAGTGGATATTATCTAATATACTGAGAATGTGACACGGAATTTCTATTTTCATGAAAAGTTGCAGCTAGTACATGCTGCTGTTGGATAATATGTTGTTACATTAAATTTATTATATACGGATACAGCTCAACTGCATGTTCTGTTACTCTGTTGAAAGTTCTTGTGATGTAACATGTGTGGGATATTGTTTGTGAACGTTGGCGTGGAGCTTCATGTATCGTAGATGCCCAACTTATCCTGCTGAGAGTAATAAAGGTTTATTTTAAGAAATGGCAGGGTGATACATGCTCTACACTTGCATAAATTTCATTTTGGACAGAGATTTATACAAATTCCAATGATCTTAAATCCTTTTACAATTATAATGTGATTTTTCATCTGTGATGTCTGCAGCAAGTCAACAGGATGGAGATAACCCCCGATAAGCGATTCCTAGCTGCAGCTGGAAATTCTCACATCCGCCTTTTTGATGTTAACTCCAACAGCCCGCAACCCGTATGTCTTTATGTTTCAGAAGATTATCATCTTTTTAATGTGTATTTCTATAGATTGTAATGTTTTGCTTGCACTGTATGGTGCCAGGTTATAAGCTATGATTCTCATACTAATAATGTGATGGCGGTGGGATTTCAATGTGATGGGAATTGGATGTATTCAGGTTCTGAAGATGGTACAGTAAAAATATGGGATTTAAGGTATCACAAACAACTTGTTTTCATTGAATCATGCCATCCTACATAAGTTTTTAATGGATGTATTAACTTCCTCAATTTTCTGACTGTGGGGTGGGGTATCGTGTCATATTGCAAGGTACCATTTGTTATCTACAACACTTATATGCTGAATTGGTCCCTAGCTTGCCGATTATCAAAATTAAACTGACTTGGAATCCCATATGGTTTTGTGGAGTCATTCTTGATAGAAGCTTTCTGAATTACATAAAGAATGAAAATTATTGATCCAATAGGGTTGACGGAAGGATTTCCTTCCACCCACTCAACTTGAATTCCTCCAACAAAACAATAAACTTTTAGTGCAGTGCTCTAAGCCCCTTCATTTTCATTAGGTTTTCATGATCCACAAATTGTGGTACATATCATGGATGAGACAAGTAGAGTCTATGCTCTTTGCTTTCACTCCTTCTTCTAAGATTCTAATAGGTGGATGCTCTTTGTTTTCACTCCCTCTATTCCCTTCTCAAAATCATGGCATTTGCTCTCTATTATACTAGTGAGGTCCTCCTTATTTGAGTCGGATTCTTTTTCCACCTAAGAGAGAAGAAGTTGCAAGTTCTTTACCATTCTATAGAGGTCCACTCTCATTTAATCGAGTAGGATTCCTCTTCTAGTTAGAAGAGAATAAAAACTTTCCTCTTTTTATGCTAGTGAAATCCATCCCAAAATGGCCTGAATTCCTCTCTTGATTAAAGAGGATTCAACTTGAAAAAATAATATTTTTTAAAAAACATCTAAATTTAGGAAGAAGCTAATCTTGACTCCATCAGTTTCATCTACAACTATGTAGCCAAATTCTTCCTGGATTGGAAGTTATGGTTTCCTAAAATTTCAGTACTCAATTGAGTCTTAGATATGATGAATTTTGCTCCCGAAGCTTGTTCGCCCTATCCGAAGTGGCTAGATTAATCCACGATAGGCCAAATGATTGTCTTGGATCAATTATAGAAGTATTTTTGAAAAACAAGAAGTTATAGAGGACTATATGGTGCACATCGGTAGACTCATACTATGTGGCCTCTTCCTTATACATTTGAATTTGTTACCTGATCTTGATGTTCTCGTGCTTCACATTTTATTTTCTGCATCCCTGTATCAGGACTGCGATTTGCCAACGAGAATACGAAAGTCGGGCAGCTGTTAACACAGTGGTTCTACATCCAAACCAGGTTCAACTTATGATGCGACTTGCGGTTCTTTTTCTGATGTGACCACGATGCAATCTACTACTAAATCAGCTTTTTGATATCATTATTATTGGATATATATATATCAAATATTTCTCTAATGGTGCCCATAGCTTGTTTCCAATTGTACCGATTTCTAAGCCATATAAGTTGTAAATTGCCTTTATTTTTTTTAAAGAAATACTGTTAGAGCATTCCCCATCCCTATTTTGTTTCCTGCTGGGGCCGGTAAGTAACAATTACAACAGAGGAACTCTGGCTGTCTTTAGTAGACTTTTTTTTTCAATGAAAAATATCACTGCATGATAGGAATTGTTATGAACTTTCAATTTTCTTGTCTCTTCGAGTTTGTGAAACCATGCAATAATTGCAATTGATGTTAATCATGACACTCTTTCCAGTTCAGTTGGTCCATAATATGCATGCTGGTCCTTAATGTGCATGCTGGTCCTCTCAAGTTATTGAGGCTGAACTAAAAGCTAGACCCTTTTTGATACAAAAGAGATGTGTTTGTCTCAGGATCTTTCTAAAAAGTTGGTTTCCATTGTTCTGGAATGGGTTGGATGTTTGAACAAATTGGTTGCTTAATTTTTCTTTTAACTGATTAGCAAAGTCTCAAACATATCCTAGAACAGCAAGTAGAAGTTGTTAGACAATGTAAAGGAGAAAAGTTTTAGCTCTGAGTGTGTTGATGAAGTAAGGGAAGGTATAGTATAATGATGGGGCCTTTTAAAAGTGTACTGAAGTACATTCCACAGAAGTTATGAGAAATTATATTTGAAGCAAATCACTTAGAGTTAGAGAATGATTAAAGAGAAATGTGGGGGTTGATGAATGCAAATGAGGTGAATCTCTGAATGACTAAAGTTGGGATTTACTGACATGCACCCTCATGCTGTAAAAACTGCTTAAAAAAAGATTGGTTACTTGTGTTTGATGATAATTAGGTGGGCATTGCTGGCGCTCCATGATCCCTTAGTCCTTCAGAAAAAGGGGATCTGGGGAACCAAATATTGCATCCATAATATTCATACAACTCTACCCAGTTCTGCATCTGTTATCTTCCACTTAATATGTGCTTTTGGGAATAGGAAGAGTTTTTTTGATGGTTTAGTAGTTTGTAGACGAACATGTTGGATCCTGGCGAAAGAAATTGCAACATATGATCTTTCAGTTTGTTATCTTGTTAAAGTAAAATGAATATTAATTATCGAACTGGTGTGGTGTTTTGGAATTATGCATTAGACATGAAAGACTAGATGGACTATTTTACTTCTTATACTTTTGCATTATTTCAGCCATGAGTCAACTATTTCAGTTTGTACTTTCTTATTGATTTGATAGATACCAAACATGAGATATATATTCTACTGATACAAGCTTCCTTTAATTTGATCTTAGAACATATTGCATGCTGTCGCTATTGGTTGATCTTTGTTGTCATTCAATTTCTCATACTTGGACCTAATACTTTTCTTCTTGTGTGTGTATGCGTGCTTGCTTTGTTTTTACGTGGACCTAATACTTTGATGTGCAATACCCCTCTTCTTTCTGATGCTGATGCAGTTTCTATCCTGTTATAGTGGTAAACTGTGGTCCAAATTTGTCTTCCAACTTGAAGAATGCCTCTATCTAATCAATAACTTTATCATGTTGCAGAGAGAATTAATATCTGGTGATCAAAATGGAAATATACGGGTGTGGGATCTAACTGCAAATTCATGCAGCTGTGAGTTGGTAAGTACATGCATAATATAGTAAGATGGTGAAAGTTAATTACTGCTCTTGTAATATATTCCTGAGTAGTGACAATATTCTTATCTTGAAGGAGACTTACCACACAAGGAGGGTTTTTTACCCTATTTTTCACTTGAGTGCAGGTACCGGAGGTTGATACAGCTGTGAGGTCTCTAACAGTAATGTGGGATGGCAGCATGGTCGTTGCTGCAAATAACCATGGAACATGTTATGTTTGGCGCTTGCTCAAGGGAACACAGGTATCTTATTTCCTGTGTCTAGTTTATGATCACTGATTTGCAAATTTTGATTTCCAAACTGGCATTCAACCTGCTGCAGACAATGACATACTTCGAACCACTGCATAAACTACAAGCACACGACGGCTACATCTTAAAATGCTTACTTTCACCAGAATTCTGTGATCCTCAGAGGTATGTGATCTTAGAGTTATCTAGCAGCTAAAAACAGTAATAATTCATTTATTTTTGTTCTCCGGAGTATTAACTTCCATCATGACATTGTAGGGGAATTTTTTGATCACATAATCATAACTATAATATCTTCATAGGCATCATTCAAATAATTAGCCACAGGGCAATTTCTTGGTATAACTGAGCTTGGATCCTCATGTATGCAGTATTCATGTTTAGGATCTTACAAGTTCTCACTGAACTATTTCTAGGTATCTTGCCACTGCATCATCTGATCGTACTGTCAAGATATGGAATGTTGACGGTTTCACCTTGGAGCGAACTTTAACAGGTAGAAAACCTTCATCAGATTCCAAGCTAGTTTTCATCTCTCTCGGCATTTCACCTAATCCCTATTTTTGTGAATAAGCTCTCATCGATTCTCCATGTATCCTCAGGACACCAGCGCTGGGTCTGGGATTGTGTATTCTCTGTGGATGGTGCTTATCTGATAACAGGTACTAGATACAGCATAAATAACTTCGTGTTTTGTATCCTTGATTTGCCCTTCCAATTCTGTGAGCATAACATGATAAAATTTGGCTATATGCAGCTTCTTCTGATACTACTGCGAGACTCTGGTCAATGTCCACAGGGGAAGCCATCAGAGTGTATCAAGGGCACCACAAAGCAGCTGTCTGCTGTGCTTTGCATGACGGTGCTGAATCACCACCATCATGATCCTAGTTTGTGTACAGATGTCACCCATGTGTAATAACATTTGATAATTATATCCTGTTGATTGTTCTTGGTCTTTTTATTTTTTCGGTGTCATGAAGTCTGTTCTCAGTCAAGTTTGCTATATCTTTGCATCGTTTACTGCTCTAAGTTCATGCTTGATCGTTTTTTGTGTTCTCATGCTTCATATTTGATCATGCAGTCAGGTCATATGATTTAATCTAGATCCAGAAGAATTCAGAGCCTCCAGGCTTCAATGAATGATGGAAGAAAGTTTTATGTTCTATGTGTTCTATGCCCAAGTTGATGAGGGGAGTTGATCAGTTCTTGTTGTGACACAGACAACATGATTCGACCATGCAACTGGATCTGAGAGGATGAAGAGGTCGCTCTACTGCTTGATCTTATATGAAAAGAAAAAAATGCAACAGTATTCGTTTATAAGGTGTGCTTTAGTTGATTGAACTAATTGGTGGCCAGCGAGCATAATTCATTTTCTTTTTAATAGATTACATTGTTAGACATTAGTTGGCATCGGTGGGAGTCCAGGTTAACAAATTCATGGTATTGTTTGTTGGTAGAATTGAATAAAGCGTTTGCCATTCAACGGGAAGATTCCAGACACGAGATTTCTGCTATTATCACTGGCTAAATGAAATAGCAAACTTCTAATATGTTTATATCAGCTAACATCAGAAATAAATTTTGCTGGAGTCTCGTTTGGTATTAGGTAATAGAGATTTTGTCTCAAAATTATCTAAAAGAGCTTCTAACCTTTATGAGATTTTTTTTGGCACTCCAAAAGTAATACTAAACGGCATCTTTATCTTTAGCACTCTTGAAAGCAAGTAGTAGAAGTCTTGGATAGTTCTTATTTAAGAGATTAAATTATCCCCAATTAATCTAAATAAGATTTATAAAAATAATTTCGAAATAAGATATTTTGGTTATAAAGATGCAACTGCTTTATCTGTTCAATCTAACCTAGCGGCTCCTCTCTCTCTATTGGTACGAAGAATATGTAATAAACAGCATAGGTAGAAGATATGTATAGCGGACGGAAAAGTTAATCTCTCTAATTAAAATATTTAAGAACTTTTATTTTTATTAATTAAAAATTTAAAAAGTAAAACAGGTTATAGGATGGGAGGTGCGGACAGATGAGACATATATAATCAAATACAGAATTACACTTAACATGTATGCTTATTTTGGTTAATTGGGTTAATCCAGGCTATTTTGGTCATTTCGAGGATACTGTTATTTAGATTGTCCAAAGGGTGCAATCAATTCTAAACCAGAGGAGGCAGTCAATTCTAAAACATGGCCGACATGTTTTTGGTCCATCTCCTTTTAGGTGGCATTAGAATCCTATATATTCTAACGTCTGTTTCCTACTTTGGAGAGCACTGGTTGGCTAATGAAAAGCAATTAATGCTAAAATTCATATTGCTGGATGCTAGTTTCCTATTTCCCCAAGTCTAGATCTGCAAAACCTATCAGCAAAATCTTGTATATTTGGGTATTTGTTTTCTATTATGATCTAGAAGGATCTCCAAACTCAATATGGACCACTTTGGTCATTACGAAAGGGTCGGACATGATCCAAGAGCGAGATCAACAACATCATGAAGGCGAGTTGCATGCTAAAATTTTGAAGGCTATAATTTGATCATACAATATTCGATTATGATATATTTTTTTTTAAATTAGTCAACTTTTCTATATTTACGACATGACACCACTCCCTTCAGGGGGGCAACTCCTCTAACGATCGAGCCTAAACTTTATTATTTTGCGCTTGAAATGGACTGATCAAATCAAAAGTTTTTATTTGAGTAAGACATGGACCGAGCATAGCTCTCTATCCGAGTAGAATCAAGTGATAAAAAGCAAAGTTGATGAAAAAGTCGAAATCTACAATCTCAAGAATTTTAGCTTTTTTTAGAATATTTCTACTAGTGGTATCTATTTTAGGAAAAAAAGTCCTATTAGAATTGAGAAAAAGAAACCGACCAAAATTAAACAAGGGTGGACCTTACCATCATAAATAAAAGATATATATCTCGATTTTTTAATCATCAATGAAAGAAAGAAAAACTTAATTCCTACTTTTTGCAATTCTTCCATCTTCATTTATTTTAATTTTTTTGAGAGATTTGAGTTAAGTGGGTTGAGAAAAATCTTTTTTCTCCTTGATCGAATCATATTCAAGGAGTAGGGCCATCCTAAAATTAGTTGGCGATGAAAAAATTCTAAATCAAGCTCATTCAAGAAAGGCATTCATCTCTTAAAATTTCAAAAAGAAAATTATAGTGACCTCTCAAGTTCGAATGACTCTTAGAGGTCTAAGTGATATGCACGGTGTAAAGTTCATGGTGCAGAACTCTTTTGATTCATCCTTTTGTTTCTGCTTATACAAAATAGATATGATTTTTTTCAAATTTGGGAATAGCAATGAAGCCTTTTTTAGGCCTATCCATAATACGAATTATAGTCCAGTTACTCTGTCTCAAAGAACATAAAAATATTCCTCGACTTGATGAAATCTGAAGTTGTGTCGTATAAGTGAACAATAATTCCCTTATCATTCAATAAGCATCTTGTATTTCATAGAAATTTGAGATAATCCCTCATTTTTAAAATTTTTCAAATTGACCTGCCATATTTCCAAATCATTCGAAAATGGTCATCCAGCTCCCCATTCAATTGATGTCATTAGCTTGCTATTGCAGATGACCAAAATGTCCTCACCTTCTTTGGACATTTATTCATCTGTTGACTAGATGAATGGAGTTTGGAGTTCTTTAAGATCTGTACGGTGGATGATCCTAGCCTATGTACTATATACTAAAGGTGCTTGAAGATCTGTGTAGACGAATGAATGAAGAACTTTGGAGTGCCGAGAGATGTGAGTGGTAAGTGATCCTTAACTATGGGTCATATACTAAGGTTGCTTTGAGAGCTGTGTTGGAGGATGAATGGATCAAAGTGTTTTGAGATTTATGCAGTAGGTGATTCTTAACTATGGCCCATATACTAAGAACTCGTTTGGTTTGTGGAAATTTTTTTTCTCATTAAAATATTTTCTACGAAACTGATTTTTGAGAATATGATGCCTGAAAAAATAATTTTGACATATTTGGTTGGCCATAAAAAAGTGGCCATTCTAGAGTGGCTTACGTTTGGTTAAGCATCTTTTTTCTGAAAAAGTTGTATGAAATATCTATTATATCCTTAATAGAAAGAAAGACCTCATCCATGGAATTTGATGGCTTAAGGGTAGTTTTGGAAAAAAAATGGATCCCAATTTACAATCGGTAGGAAAGTAGCTTTCTATGTTCCTCATGGCTTTTTTTTCATGAAATATGAAAATCTTATTTCTATAGAAATACTACTTTTCCATATCTCTTCTTTGAAAACTCCAACCAAACAGGAAGTGTTTCTTTAATTTTCCGTTAACCACACTTTCTCCTTTCTTTTCCTGCCAACCAAATAAGTCCTAAAAGTACTTTGATATTTGTCATTTGAGATATTTCATATGAAAGATCCTTTGAGACTCTACCCCATTCAATAAATATCAAGGATATTTTTGTCCTACAATCACTTTATGCTACCATATGATGGTCACGTGCCACCACTCTATTACTGGAGATGAATGGAAGGGCTACTTTGGAATGATTGGAAACTTGAAGGGTCAATTTAAAAAAATTTAAAAATAAGGAGGTGTCCAATTTTCTTTCTGGGGGGTTGGTCATTGTAATTTTTCCAATTTAAAATAAAGCCTCAAATATCTTAACTAATCGAAGAAGGTAAAGAAAGAAAAGAAAAAATTAGAATATTTTTAAAATATTTCCAAATCATAATCATCAAAAAAAAATAAAGAGCACTATCTCATCTAAATTTTTTTGGTGTTTCGACTTGTACTCCTGATTTTTTGGCATGCACAACCCATTTGAAGACCTACTACTCAATCTATTCTGGAGGTCCTTCTGAAACTTATTATTTGATAGACTTTTTGGAGACTGTTGTCGGTTTGAATGTGGTGTAAACAGTCTTGGAGACGTCTAGGACTGGAGAAGAAGCCTTATATAAGATAGTGCCGCTATTGTCGGCCACATGAGCAATAACCTAGCCGTCAACACTGTTGGTCTCCTTGTAAAGACATTTTGCTACAAATGAGGTGATAATCAAGGCAAGCCTTTAGATATCCACCAACAAGGAATGATTAATTCCCAACTAATCTACTGGATTACTAATCCATGGAATAAGTTTTAGAATCCCCTTCCAAGATTACTTTATCAACTCCTAAAATAGGCATGGCATGTATCAGTCCCTCCCATGCATTTCTTAATTCTGTTGGAAACCTTGGTGGTCGCATGCATATATTTTTAAAAATTTTACAGCGGAAGCATGAATTAAACTATTTAATTCCTATGCATGCTAGAGATCATATCTCTACAACAAAAATAGATCCAGAACTTTAAACATTTATCCTAAACAAGTAGGCATGATTCTATGTCTAACATGTAGTCATGCAGAATTTCAGCAACCTAGTTGATTTCTAATTTTAATTTTTAATGAGATCAGATCTCATACCTTTTTACTTTGAGAACTTTGATGATGCCTTGATCACCTTGTATAGCCGCACACGTGTCCAGCCTCTACGGATAGTCCACGCGAAGCTCTAGGAAGACCCACAATTGCAGGAGTGCTAGCTCGTGCAGAGGTGCTGCAGTGGCTGAACTTTTCTCCCTCGAAGCACTCAACTTTTGATTCTTCTTCGAGAGGATGAAGGATGGAGATGAAGGAGAAGAAGGAGGAGAGAAGGTGGCTGGCTCTCAGAATTTTTCCAGAATTTAGAACCCTTTCTAAAGACCATGTTTTCAAACCCTAAGTGTGGGGTCCTTTTATAGCCAAAAGACCCCCCACGCCTCATATCTCTTTTGGCCAACGAATTTGGCTGATAAAATTCCCAAAAAATTCTGGTGAATCGACAAGTAAGAGATGAACAAATTCTCTTTTAATCTTGTGCCAAGAATCCTTAAAAATTAGGGAGTTATTGCACCCCAAACTTCAGCTGCACGCCACCCTCCTTGATGCGTCATGCAGTCCCTACAAATTAGAGATTTGATTCCTATCTTTTTAGGAAGATTTTGTTAGAAGTATGCCCTAGAAGCCAACGTGGCTGATGCATATTTTGTAATCTGAGGAACAAATTTGTAATTTGACTCTTATTAATAAATAAGATTGGGCAATTTATTTTTCATTCATGTTTGTATGTGTCCATGAATCGTCCAAGAAATTAATAGATGATGACACATATTCTCAAGGAGTTGAGAATTTGAGGCAAATGTCATTAGAGATTAATTTTTAAATGCTCCTGATCGATGGATCCATCACGAGAGACGGTGATCGATCCACTGAGATTAGTGCACAGATCACTTAATCAGATGGACGAGTCTCGAGTCCACGGTGTAGAGACACTGGAGTGATTATGCAAGTACTTGTTAGAGAACAAAGTACTGAGCGTGACCAAAGATAGTAGTCACATGGATGTCGATCCACTCGTCAGTGACTAATTATGCTGCAGTTATATGACTGGTCCTTTGACCTGCGATGTCTCAGCTATTCACTGTGAGGTTGCTGTAGTTTGACGAGCATGTGAACTTGGGCCCTAACCATTCGGATCCTTGTAGTGCGGATTGGCTACAGTAGGTTCATTTTGGAATAGGGTTGCATATAGATGGGATCTATCGACCTTGATAGATTAGGAGTGATCCTATGTGATTTATGAGACTGAGTTCGATAAATTTCTGGCCAGGTATTTTGGAAAAAGAGTTTTCCATATCTCGAACTGGAAGCGTATAAATTTGACATATGACGGATGATGGGGTTTGACGAGATATCCATAACGTCTGTCACGTTGGGATCCATGATAGAGGGACTGTATTATACACTAACTGCACCTAGAGGTTCAGATATTCCATTCTACTGGGTTGCCACCACATGCTGCTAGGTGTCACTAGTGGATTGTGAGACTCGAAGGTATTCACTTGGTGATCAGTGAACCCTGAGAGTAGAACTGAAATCGTTTCAGTCCACTGAAAGGAGTTTCAGTGATATTAAGATGGAGATCTCAATATGTCTCACTACCAGTCAGAATAGAGCCTACGGGGTCACACACATAAAGAATTTAATTAGTCAGACTATCATAATTGTGATTTGGAATCACAATAGAAATCAATTATCAATATGATTGGTGATTGAACTAACCCACTAAGTGTTAGTGAGTTAATGGAAGAAGAATTAAGTAGAATTGATTGCAATTGGATTGCAATTGGGATGATTTAATGAGCCAAATCAAATTGGGTCCGACCCAAATTGATTTGGGTTCATGATTGGGTCAATTTGATTAAACCAAAGTTTGTGCGGATTTTAAAGACCACATGTTGTCGTAGGATTAATATGACTTAAGTCATGTTCACACTATGCGGACTTTAAAGTCCACATGGCGTCGTAGGATGCATGCTCCCAAATCAATTAATTCTCCTAATGAGATTAGAAATCTGAATGTAACTAGGAAATTAATCAATTGATTAAGTGGACACATGTCATGCATCTATGAGCACAAGGATTGGACACTTGGCATTAATCCAAGGGTAGGTTATAGTCCCATACTCCTAATAAGATTAGGAGAAGCTCTAAACCCAATCTATAAAAGGGTAGCAAGGAAGACATTATGAATTAATTCTCTCCTCTTCCTCTCCACGCCTCCTCTTCTTTCTTCCTCCTTCTCCATGGCAGCAAGGGGTCTTTATCCTCCTCTTCTTCCACGGTAGCAAGGCAAGAAAAATCCACGTGCAAGGTTCCTCCTTCCTCTTCCTCCATCGCGAGCAAGGTTGAAGAAGAAAGGTTCTTCATCAAGAAGGTAAGTTGCAGATTTTTATTACAACTTATGATAGTCATGAGAGGTCTTTGCAAGGAGCTAGCACTCTGGTAAGACCCATTCTCAGATGATTAGATCCTCGTGTGGATACCTGTAGAGGCCGGACAATTGTGCGGCTCAAACAGGAATCTAGAATAGATCATCAGGCTGCGGTGTTCTACACCTGCAGAATTTTTGAAGATGAGATTTTCAAATCTAATAACTTCTGATTTTGTTTCAGTTTTATAAATCTTAATCAACCCTTCTCAGATCCTAATCTTTCCTTCCTAATGAGTTCAAAGATCTTCTAGATTTGGATCCAGAAAAATTTTTGAATTCTACGATCCGAGACACGTTCATACGATGAACGATATCCCGTTCGAATTCCGCTGCGAATGTCGCATCGAACGGGGCGTAACTCAGCAGTGGTATCAGAGCCATGGTTCTAAGGAGCATGATTAGGACTTAAGGAATGATTACCACGTTTTTAATCTAATTTTTTAAAGAAATTATGCTTACTGGATTTTCTGCGTGCTGAAATTTCAGGTTGCTGAAATTTTCAGCATACAGATTTTTATTTGCTATGATCTTGCAAATTATTTGAGAATTGCAATTAGATTACAATGTTTTAAATCAAGTAATGCATGATCTAAAATCCAGAGAATAGCATAATAGGTTTAAAGTTTTAGATATGAAAATATACATGAGATGCATGTGGTAATCATAATATTCATACTTGTTTAAGGTTATGTTTAAAACAATGTATGCATGAGATGTATGTATTAGATAAACAAAATTTATTTGCATGAGATGTAAATGAAATCCTTAAACAATAGGACACTTACATAAGATGTAAATTGAAACAATTATGTCATTTACATAAGATGTAATCACGTAATATATGAAAGGGTTTCATAATTATATAGGATGTAAATCTGAACCAATGTGACATTTACATAAGATGTAAATCGAATGACATATGGTATGGGGTAGATTGTTACATTAGATGTAAATCCCAAGAGACCTAAAATCTTCCTAAATCAATCGAAAGTGAACGATACATTGAGCTAGCCATATTTGATTAATTGATCTAATTGGTGTCTAGGAAAGCTCAAAGGTGGTTACTTAATTAGGACCTTACTCTCTGAGTAAGGAGAGCCTCCCACCTGCTTACCTGGCCAATTGATCGACTACCACCTATGGAAAGCTCAAAGTTGGAATCACTAAGATCTGATTACCCAATATTAAGTCGATTGGTCTTCCACCGTAGTAGAGTTGCTAAGATCTTTCCGGCGTTGATTAGTCTCGGCTGGATACAGTGGGCTAGTTGCATCGGAGGATTGGACCTCTCATTAACATGAGATGTTGTGGGGTAAAGGTGGGGTTGGGCTCCAATAACTGTTAGGTGAGGACCCAATCACAGCTTTATTTTCGCGGGATATACGGTGGGTCTGACTTAACCAAGGAACGGATCCAATAACTGTTAGGTGAGGTCTTTATGACTTGGAGACTAGGTTAGCTCAATATGCTTATGAAGCATTGTACAAGAGTTGTACACTCATCGTCTATGTGTCTCCAATAACTGTTAGGTGAGGTGACATGTAGATTGGTGGGACCGCAGCACACCACTCAAAATCCTAAGTCGCAGGTTTCCGTATCTTTACCAGGGGAGTGTGAGAGATCCGAGAAATAGTGGAAGGATTTGATCCAATTTTGTTTTAAAAGTTCCTAAAACAAATTAATGTCAAATACAAATTTCTAATTAGAATCTTTACTCTCTGCAGATGTCAATGGCTTCCAACCCGATAGTTCGAATTCTAGATAATAATAGGTTGACCGGACCAAACTATAAAGATTGGCTCCGCAACTTGAAGATTGTCTTGAGTTGTGAAAAGATAGCTTATGTTCTTGACCATGAACTCCCAATGTTACCAACCCGTGCAACCAATGAGCAGCGTGAGACGCATGCAAAATGGTTGGATGACGACAATAAGGTTAGGTGCTACATTTTGGCATCCATGTCCAACGAATTGCAATGCCAGCATGAGAGCATGAAGACTGCTACGGACATACTTGATCACCTACAAGAGTTGTATGGTGAACAGAGTCGCGCAGCGAGGTTTGAAGTGTCCAAGCGGCTCTTCAAAGCCAAGATGCGCGATGGGCAGTCCGTCCATGAACATGGTTTGACCATGATCAAGGATCTTGAGGAGCTTGAGAAGCTTGGCATGACTATGCACAAGAATTTGCAAACAGATTTGATCCTACAATCGTTGCCATGTTCATGGGCAGTTTATTGTAAACTACCATATGAATAAAATTGAATGCACCAAACTTGAATTATTGAATATGTTGGTGAAACTGAGGGAGCCTTGAAAGGTTCAAGAGGCACAGTTCTCGCTGCTGAGCTAGCTTCTACTTCCAAGAGAAAGTCTATTAAGAAGAAGAAGAAGCCTGCGAAGAAGCAGAAGACCAAGAAAAAGCCGAAGAAGGAAGTTCTTAAGAAGAAGGCCGAACCCAAAGGAAAATGTTTCCATTGCAATGAAGACGGCCATTGGAAGAGGAACTGTCCTATCTATATGGAAAACATAAAGAGCAAGAAGGATGACATGCCTTCTGAAGGTATGTCTAATATGCTTATTATTGAAACTAATCTAACGGTTTCGTCTATTTCCAGTTGGATTATAGACTCTGGTTCTAGTGTTTACTTGTGCACTACCATGCAGGGTGTTCGTCCTTTCCTGTCCACCTAAAAATATGCTAGACAGATCGTTGTTAGAACCGACGAACAAAAGTTAAATTTAAATTTTTACTCTTACCTTTCTTACTCGAAGAATAGTGGTTGTAAGAGGTCGATCCACAGGGAGGCGATTGGAGTTGCATAAAAATTAGAACGTTCACTCGGATTCAAAATCGATTTTTGAATAATAAAAGAAAAACATTATATCGGGGATGATGATGAATTCTCTAGTCTACTGGAGAATTATTTTTTTATTTAAAAATAATAAAAAGACATGTACTTAGATTTAAAGAGCATTTATATTTTTAACTAATCAAAGAAAAGCTCTGGCATAAATAAAAATGGATGAAAACAAGAAGAAACTGCATAAAGAAAAATTTAATATATTGTATAAAAAGAAAAATTAAACCATTGCATGAAGAAAACATAAATTAAACTAAACCTAGAACAAGGATTGCATGAAAAAGAAATGATAGATTCGATAAAAATAACATCGATTACAAATAACAATGGAGATTAGACCTTATACTCCTTCTCTTTTGTAAATAAAATAAAGAAAAAGAAAGTAGAACAAGTCACTTTTCTTCTCCCTCTCTCTCCCACGGTGGAACTCCCAAAATAAAATACTTTTTTTTATTCCTTTCTTCTTCCCAAGAACAGAGCCTTGCTCTGTTCCTTCTTCTCAACACCCAGCCGATTCCTTCTTTGGTTCCCACCCCAACCGAGCACACCCCCTGCCAATGGCCTCTCTCCCCTTTTTATAGCCCTTGGAGACGTGGAAGAGGCGGGATTCGTGGGATCGGCTGGGCGGATTGCGGAAGGTGGGCTGCTGGCTGCGTGATGCTGGGGATCCGACGGGAGCTGGCACGGTGGCTGGCATGGAAGATATCTTGGAATCTTCATGGCTGGCCACGGGATCAACGAGAGGACGTGGATCCGTGGGTGCAGAGGCGGAGGCTGCCGTGGGACCACTGCTAGCATCACGGGAGGGTGATCGACGGAGGAGGTGCTGGGATTTTGATCGCGTAAGGAAGGAGACGCGGAAGAGACGCTGGGATGGAGCGGAAGATGGGAACGGCTTGCATCAAGGGATTTCGGGAGGTGGGGACGCGGTGAATTCTTTCTTCTCCCCTTCTTTCGCACGGGATCTCGGGAGGAAGGAGAGGGCGGTGATGCACTGCGGACGGCTGGAGTGGAATGCGGAAGAGAAGATCACGGAAGAGCTTGAGATGCGGACGGGCTAGAGACGCGGGCTTCCTTCTTTGGTGTTGCTGGCACGGTCACTTGGCTTGCATCCTGGCTGGAGCTGGGAGGAATCGCGGAGATGATGACGTTGAAGATGCGGACGCGGGCGGCTTGGATCACGGGAGAGGCATTCATGGCTTGGATGCGCCGTGGAAGATGGATACGGACGGGAGATGGGATGCTAAAAATGGACGCCAGGGGACTCTTGGGCTGCTGGGATTTGGATCACGGGTCACCTGTTCTGACTGGAGGTCAATTGCAAGTTTCTCATGGGTCACCCGACCTCATAGTTATGATATGACCAAATTAGATTTGCCCATAAATTCTTTTTCAAAAGCACAAATAAAATGGACCCGATTCGGACCCGACCCTGACGCGGACCCGACTCGATCTTCAACCGGGTCGAATCTGGGAAGGGATCCTTCTTTAGTCAAATTTGAACTCAATGTGCATTTTATTTCTAAATTATAAAAATATGTGCCAAACCCAAATATAATATTAATCCAGTGAATTTATCATTATCGGTTAGCAATAATACTAATTTAGGTGACATGTGGGTCGCACTTTTGTGCTCTCATCACACCCCCCAACTAGCTTATTGCTAGTCTCTAGCAATTTAGTGCGAAAATGATAAAATAAGAGTGCAAAAGTGTAATTTATTATATAAATAAACTAAGATAAATACTCATTTTCGTAGAGCATTACGATTGCACTTAGCACGTGCAACAAGCCGTTAAACCCCTAGGTTACCGTAGTGGACGAGTGTTGTCTCGTGAGGGTTTGCAGTGAAGTTAACCACAAACTTCAATCCCAAAATAAAATTTGGTTTATGAAATGAAAGTCTTATTTCAAGTACATAACTGATAAGAATTTCAAAAGCACACAAGGTTTTAATTACTAAGTAGCCCAATTTCTAGGTTAGTATGCAATTTAAGTTGAAGTCATTAAGTTTTCCGTTAGGGAGTTGTAAGACTTATTTATACTTGAGTGCTCAGTGAAGTTTGGACCATACACAAGCTAAGGTTTTGGATCTCCAAAATATCGCTAATATTAGTAGTTTCCAAGAATTGGTCGGACAAGACCTATTTGCTGATTCAAAATCATCTTTTCTGCAGGATTTCGAGAGCTGTGGATGTTTACTTTAATACCTCATGGGCTTTATCTGTAATATTCCAGTTTACTCGAATTTTTGCAACGACGGCTTTCACACTATTGTCTTTCTTAAGGTCAAAATACAATTTTTTTTTAACTTTTTTTTTTTTTTTGAGAATGTTTATATTGTGCACTTTTACTCCTGTGATGATTCCTCCATGTAGCGAGCAATTAGTCGACAATTCTCACACCAGTTGGCATGAGGTGTCGGGCATCAAGACTCCCCTATGGACCTATGCTCGGGTTCCTCATCACAAGCCCGCTGACCTTTGACAATAGGTAGCCCTTTTCGATGTACCTGACTAAATCCACAATTTTTTTTTTTTTTTGGATCAGAAAAAGATGGTTCATCAGGATTCGAGGTTGCTACCATATTCTCAACACAATGCCGAACCTATACCTTAGAAAATGCAGGGAACCCAAAATTCTGTTCGTCCTTTCCTGTCCACCTAAAAATATGCTAGACAGATCGTTGTTAGAACCGATGAACAAAAGTTAAATTTAAATTTTTACTCTTACCTTTCTTACTCGAAGAATAGTGGTTGTAAGAGGTCGATCCACAGGGAGGCGATTGGAGTTGCATAAAAATTAGAACGTTCACTCGGATTCAAAATCGATTTTTGAATAATAGAAGAAAAACATTATATCGGGGATGATGATGAATTCTCTAGTCTACTGGAGAATTATTTTTTTATTTAAAAATAATAAAAAGACATGTACTTAGATTTAAAGAGCATTTATATTTTTAACTAATCAAAGAAAAGCTCTGGCATAAATAAAAATGGATGAAAACAAGAAGAAACTGCATAAAGAAAAATTTAATGTATTGCATAAAAAGAAAAATTAAACCATTGCATGAAGAAAACAGAAATTAAACTAAACCTAGAACAAGGATTGCATGAAAAAGAAATGATAGATTCGATAAAAATAACATCGATTACAAATAACAATGGAGATTAGACCTTATACTCCTTCTCTTTTGTAAATAAAATAAAGAAAAAGAAAGTAGAACAAGTCACTTTTCTTCTCCCTCTCTCTCCCACGGTGGAACTCCCAAAATAAAACACTTTTTTTTATTCCTTTCTTCTTCCCAAGAACAGAGCCTTGCTCTGTTCCTTCTTCTCAACACCCAGCCGATTCCTTCTTTGGTTCCCACCCCAACCGAGCACACCCCCTACCAATGGCCTCTCTTCCCTTTTTATAGCCCTTGGAGACGTGGAAGAGGCGGGATCCGTGGGATCGGCTGGGCGGATTGCGGAAGGTGGGCTGCTGGCTGCGTGATGCTGGGGATCCGACGGGAGCTGGCACGGTGGCTGGCATGGAAGATATCTTGGAATCTTCACGGCTGGCCACGGGATCAACGGGAGGACGTGGATCCGTGGGTGCAGAGGCGGAGGCTGCCGTGGGACCACTGCTAGCATCACGGGAGGGTGATCGACGGAGGAGGTGCTGGGATTTTGATCGCGTAAGGAAGGAGACGTGGAAGAGACGCTGGGATGGAGCGGAAGATGGGAACGGCTTGCATCAAGGGATTCCGGGAGGTGGGGACGCGGTGAATTCTTTCTTCTCCCCTTCTTTCGCACGGGATCTCGGGAGGAAGGAGAGGGCGGTGATGCACTGCGGACGGCTGGAGTGGAATGCGGAAGAGAAGATCACGGAAGAGCTTGAGATGCGGACGGGCTAGAGACGCGGGCTTCCTTCTTTGGTGTTGCTGGCACGATCACTTGGCTTGCATCCTGGCTGGAGCTGGGAGGAATCGCGGAGATGATGGCGTTGAAGATGCAGACGCGGGCGGCTTGGATCACGGGAGAGGCATTCATGGCTTGGATGCGCCGTGAAAGATGGATACGGACGGGAGATGGGATGCTAAAAATAGACGCCAGGGGACTCTTGGGCTGCTGGGATTTGGATCACGGGTCACCTGTTCTGACTGGAGGTCAATTGCAAGTTTCAAGTCATGGGTCACCCGACCTCATAGTTATGATATGACCAAATTAGATTTGCCCGAAAATTCTTTTCCAAAAGCACAAATAAAATGGACCCGATTCGGACCCGACCCTGACGCAGACCCGACTCGATCTTCAACCGGGTCGAATCTGGGAAGGGATCCTTCTTTAGTCAAATTTGAACTCAATGTGCATTTTATTTCTAATTTATGAAAATATGTGCCAAACCCAAATATAATATTAATCCAGTGAATTTATCATTATCGGTTAGCAATAATACTAATTTAGGTGACATGTGGGTCGCACTTTTGTGCTCTCATCACACCCCCCAACTAGCTTATTGCTAGTCTCTAGCAATTTAGTGCAAAAATGATAAAATAAGAGTGCAAAAGTGTAATTTATTATATAAATATACTAAGATAAATACTCATTTTCGTAGAGCATTACGATTGCACTTAGCACGTGCAACAAGCCGTTAAACCCCTAGGTTACCGTAGTGGACGAGTGTTGTCTCGTGAGGGTTTGCAGTGAAGTTACCCACAAACTTCAATCCCAAAATAAAATTTGGTTTATGAAATGAAAGTCTTATTTCAAGTACATAACTGATAAGAATTTCAAAAGCACACAAGGTTTTAATTACTAAGTAGCCCAATTTCTAGGTTAGTATGCAATTTAAGTTGAAGTCATTAAGTTTTCCGTTAGGGAGTTGTAAGACTTATTTATACTTGAGTGCTCAGTGAAGTTTGGACCATGCACAAGCTAAGGTTTTGGATCTCCAAAATATCGCTAATATTAGTAGTTTCCAAGAATTGGTCGGACAAGACCTATTTGCTGATTCAAAATCATCTTTTCTGCAGGATTTCGAGAGCTGTGGATGTTTACTTTAATACCTCATGGGCTTTATCTGTAATATTCCAGTTTACTCGAATTTTTGCAACGACGGCTTTCACACTATTGTCTTTCTTAAGGTCAAAATACAATTTTTGTTGACCACCTAATGGATTTTGATGAATACAAAACACGAGAGTATAATTTCATTTATCTTAACAATTTAATTGAGGATTTCATGTGTTTAATTAAGAATATTGTTAAGAAATGTCTAGGCAAGTTTCCATAATTTTTATGAATTTATTGAAGAATTTTTGAGTTGAAGAAAACAGATCAGGGACAGCCGAGACGTCTCCGGGTTGTCTCAGAGACGTCTCTGGCACAAACAGGAAGAACTGGCACGTCTGGAGACGTCCCCGGTACCTGCGGAGTCATCCCCGCAAATAAAAAGCAGACCAGCGGAGTCGTCCCCTAGATAGCGGAGACGGCTCTCTCAGGGTTTTCCAGAGAATGATTTTTTCGGAGATAAGGCAGCGGAGACGTCCCCTGAAAAAGCGGAGTCATCCCCATGCAAAAAGCGCAAACAAGCGGAGATGTCCCCGTAAAGTGCGGAGACGTCCCCGGAGCGCGGAGTCATCCCCGAAGCAGCGGAGTCATCCCCATGCAAAAAGCGCAAACAAGCGGAGACGTCCCCGTAAAGCGCGGAGACGTCCCCGGAGCGCGGAGTCATCCCCGAAGCAGCGGAGTCATCCCCATGCAAAAAGCGCAAACAAGCGGAGACGTCCCCGTAAAGCGCGGAGACGTCCCCGGAGCGCCTGGGACGCGACTGACAGCTTTTCAGGTTTGATTTGAATTTCAAATCTTCTCTACTTTATCTCTAACGGCTATATTTGCTTTTTGGGCTATAAAAGGGAGGTCTTAAGTGCTTCTCAACAACACTTCACCAACCAAAAGCAAAATCATTCAAGAGGAAAGTTAGAAAGAAAAGCTCAAGGGAGTGAGTGCATTCAAGAAAGGAAATCAAGTGCTTTCAAGTCTCCCAAGCGATTTCAAGCTCAACCACTCTCGTGTGCTCGGGATTCAAAGCTCACACCCAACCCTACGCGTCCCACATCGGAAGAATCAACATCTCCCACGCTTCCAACGGCAAAAAGGGTTCTTCCGATTTTATTGTTTCTCATTGTTATATTTGCTTCTTAAGAGCTTTCAAATCTTTTGTAAAACGTTTGAATATTGAGCTTGTTTCAGTCAAGGGACTTGGAACAAGGGATAGGGGTCCCAAGCCTAAGTTAAAATTGGGGGATTGTAGGGTTCGTTGTTAGCCCGGGGTAAAACAACGAGTTGGGTAGTTCACTCGAAAAACTACCGGATTGTAGGGTTCGTTGTTAGCCCGGTGTAAAACAACAAGTTGGGTTGTGAGCTTGTAAAACAACCGACTGTAATCTTGAGGATTATAGTGAAATTCCCAAGAGGTCTTGGGGAGTGGATGTAGGTGCTGGGGTGCACCGAACCACTATATGTTTGTTGTGTTTGTGATGCTTTTTGTCATTGTCTAACTTGCTCACCTACTTACTTAGATAAATTGCTTGCTTAACTCTTATCCGTGCATCCTTTAGTTGCAAGCATATTTAATTTACTTAATCAAGTCTCATTCAATAAATCAAACTGTTGCTAAGTTTAAATTTCACTGTGCATCTATACAACTTAGCATAATTAATTGAAAAGTTTTAGAAGTAGTACAAAAGTTTTAAAAGACCCAATTCACCCCCCCCTCTTGGGTTGTATCTACTGGGCAACAAGTGGTATCAGAGCAGGTGCTCTAAGACTAATTATTGATCTCACGATCAAGAGCCAAAGATCATGACAACTCAAATAGATAGTTTTCTAGGAGAAGGACAATTAATTGATACACCTCCACTATTTAATGGCATAAACTATACACATTGGAAAGCACGCATGCGCATTTTCATACAATCACTTGATTATAATTTATGGAGAGTTATAGTCAATGGAACACACACAAACACTAGTCATAATGAGAAAATGGCTCAACAAAATTCAAAAGCCATGAACCTATTATATTGTGCATTAGATAGGAATGAGTTTAATTGCATATCTTCTTGCATAACTGCTAAAGACATGTGGAATATGCTAGAGGCTAAATATGAAAGCACTAACATTTTTAGTGAATCTGAAATTAGCTCTAAAGAAAAAGAGAGACAAGGTGATATTGAAAACCTATGCCTTGTGGCACACAAGGACGAGGTATGTATTGAAATGCAAAGTGTCTCCTCTTCTGAATATGAAGTATATGATAAACTTGAAAATGATTTTACACTTGATGAGTTACATGATGCATTTCTTGATTTAATGAAAGAACATAAGAAACTCATTTGTAAAAACAAGAACCTGAAGAATGAAAAGAAAATCCTAGTAAATGAAACTGAAATCTTAATTAAGGAAAATAAAGAACTAAATCAGAAAAACCAACTTCTCACTGAAAGCCATGATAAACTTAAGAAAAATAATGAATTGCTTTCAGAAGATAACAAAAGATTAACTAAAGAAGTTGACAAATTAAAACCTGTTGTTGAAAGATTTACTTTGAGCTCTGAAAAGTTGAATCTAATGATAAATAATCAAAGAGCTGAATTTGATAATATTGAATTGGGATGTCAACCTTGGTACACCCAAAAATCTTTCAATAATATGTTTGTTAAAACAGTTTCTAATCATTTTAAAATAGATTCTTATATTGCTGATAAACAGGAACAAAGATTATGCAAAATCTCTTCTGTTCCTAAATCTGTACATTGCAAATTTGATAAACCTAAAAGGCAAAAACAGAAAATTGAAGGGTTATCTACCACTCATGTTAAATCCATGTTTGTTAAATTTAATAAGAAGATGCAGAAATACACTTCTTGTAGTCCTAAAATCTGCAAGCCTATGGACAAAATAGCTATTAAGAAAATATGGGTTCCAAAAGGAACAATAATAGCTAACCTGCAAGGACCCAAAAGAGCTTGGGTTCCTAAGTTGAAAATCTAAATATTTTCTGCAGGTGTGTCTAGCACTCAAGGCTCCAACAAAAGATGTTAAATTGAACATTGGGTGCTCTAGATATATATTAAAGAGTGAAACTTAAAATACACTTAAGAAAAGTGACTAAAATGGAAGAAATAATGAAATTAGTAATTCTTGCATCCTCTCATACTGAAATTGTTTTATTAGTTGATTAAAACATAACTTGCAAGTATTAATCATTCTTTTCTTGTGATATAAGTGATATTTCTGATATGAAAAGAAAATATATCCAAATCACTCCATCTTTCTAGATTATGCTTTACTTATAGATGGATAATTTGGTAAATCAATTCTCCTAAGAATAACTCTATGAATTCTCTATATGCTTGATTGAGAGTTTTTATCCATGGCATTATTGTTTATTGATCATAGATATGATAATGTGTACTTGGTATGCTTTTGAATATATGCACTATGAATACCAAGATTAAAGAAACCATCTTTGGCATATAAAATCAACTCATGCTAGTATGTACTTAATCTCAAAAGATCTTGCCATTGCCTTACTTAGATTATCTTCTGAAAGGTCAAAGTTTGCTATGCATGTTAACTAAGGAAACAAACAAGAATCAATTTCTAAATCTAAAGATGTTGTTTCCATCACTAAGTTTTCAAAAGCTTACATTGGATTTGTTCTTGGCAAATAAAATTGAAATATTTTCTGTATTTGCTAAATCTTGTAAAAGTGTTTCAAATGATAAAGGTTTCCAAACTGTGAAGGTATCATGGCACAGTGTTGAAAACCAAAATCCTGATAAAGTTTATACAAAAATTAATTATTTCAGCACCAAGGACACCTTAAGTAAAATAGGGTTAATAGAATTCTTGAAGAAATGAAAAAGACAATTGTGTATGATAGTCATCTACTTAAATAATTTTTAAAAGCTATCATCACTGCTTGTCATACATATGATTTCTATTAGATCTATTTTTTTATGAAAACTCCTTTTGATCTTCTGAAAAATGGAAAATGAACCATTGCATATCTTTCATATTTTTCAGTCATACACGTTATGCTTGATATGTTCTTTTGAAAATAATGCCAAATCTGATAAAGATATTTCTATCTTTGGATATCATTCATCAAGCAATGCATATAGAACATTCAATGAAAAGATTCGAATTGTAGAAATATCAACTCATTTTATTCTTTATGAGACTAATGATTTATTATCAAGATACTAAAATTAAATTATATATGTATATGGTTAATCTTTTACATATAACAATCTGAAAACTTGTTAATAATTAGAACCAAATTGAGTTTTTCAGAAATACACTTAATGAAGTAAAATTGATGATTACTAAAAGACTAAATTAAGAAAAGATGAAATAGATCTTGATGAAATTCTTGCATGATTAGAAGTAAAGATCACCATTATCATTTGCTTGCTTTATGAGCTTTATATTCTATCAAATGAATGTGTAGAATGCACTCCTAGGTGCTTATTTTATTAAAGAAGATATATGTTAAATAATCACCATATTTGAAAACACTCATTACAAATATAATAAAGCAATATATGATTTGGAACAAGCATCAAAAGCATGATATAAAAGTTTGAGTAACTTTTTGATAGAAAGTAATAGTGATAAATCTATGCATCAAAAAGAAGAATTTGTGATATCTTATTTGCTCAAAGTATACATTGATGATATCACTTTTTGGTTCTACAAACGAGGATTTATATGAAGATTTTACTAAGCTCATGCAAGGTGAGTTTGAAAAATGTATGATGAATGAATTAACATCTTCTCTCAAACTCCAAATTAAGAGAAACAAGAAAGAGGATCTTCATTGACCAAAGTTAGTCCACAAGAAAACTCTTATAGAAGATTGGCATGAAGAAGGTATTCTATGACCTCATCTTGTAGAATTTGAAAAGGATGAGCAAGGTAGATCTATTGTTTTTAAAGCTGTATTGAAGCATGATAGAATACTTATTTTATCATACAGCTAGTAGACCAGATTGTATGCTCATTATGAGCAAGATTTCAATCTAACTCTAATGAATCATAATTTATTGATAACAAATAAATCATAATCTGAATTTTGATAGAAACAACTGTTTAAGATAAGTTGATTAAAACTTAGCTAGCGTGTCTTATTGATAATTATCTTAAGCAAATAAAATCTAAACTAAATTGATTTTGAAAATAAGAAATTGGTTTGACCTTGATAAATCTTCATATTGCCTCACATGCTTGTCCTTGAACCATCTTGGTTAATGAAACTATCTCTTTAGTTCAAGTGATATGTGCTTGCTTATACTTAGGCAATCTCTTGAGTAAAGTGACTCAACATTCAACTAGTGTCATATCTTGTATTGAGTCATCTAGTTAAAAATATGGTAGATGAATGTTTTGTATCTTGAAGAAACTAATGACTTTCTTTCAAGAAAGAAAAGGAGTTTGCAGGATCCTTGAGCAAGAAAATGGGAGATTTCAACTTGAAGGACACCTCCATAAAAGGTACAATAAACATTCACATGCAAACAAGAGAGAGAACTTTCTTTAGCCAAAAGGTTACACATAAGAAATCTAGTAGGTATTTGACTTGAAGAATGCAGAATGATTCGGTAATTTTAGATACCTCTCTCATAAATTAGCTGAGCAAAGTCATTAACTTAAATCTTACTATGGCATGATTAATGTCTTTAATTATTAATTTCTTGATATCATGTCTATATATGTATTGATTGACTTGTGCTTTTAGAAATTGTTTCATGGTTTGCCCAAACTAAAATATATCTTTACCTATGTCATAACCATGAACTACACAAGTTTATACTTAGAATTTTGATTTAAAATGACTTGTGAGAAGCTACGAATTCTTGGGCATAATGAAAATAGTGTTTGCATGATATACCTCTATACGATACATTTCATTATTTCTTTATTCTGCTCTTTCATGTAGATTACTTGAGAATAACAAAAAGAGAGAGAGATAAAGAAAAGAAAATGGACATTATTCAAGAGATAAAAAATCTGAGCAAAGGCAAGTACTTCAATCTTAAGGAAAAGCAAAACAAGCATAATATATTCGGCACATTTGGAAGGGATAAAATCTATAATTAATTACACTCAAACAGGAAGAGTTTGAAGTAAACATTTTAACCTTTCTATATTGCTCATCATAGGGATGGTGCCAATGGGGAGGCTAG
Source organism: Phoenix dactylifera (assembly GCF_009389715.1). NCBI lineage: Eukaryota > Viridiplantae > Streptophyta > Magnoliopsida > Arecales > Arecaceae > Phoenix > Phoenix dactylifera. The sequence continues at coordinate 37,684 of NW_024068293.1, forward strand.
TGGTAGTACCCGGCACTATTTGACCCAACTATTCGGTGTAGGGCATATTAGGGACGGCACAAGAGGGAGGCTAGTGGTAGTACCTCGTGCCCCTTCCCAACTCCACCGGATAGGGAGCAAATAGAGTATAGAGCTTAAGAAAGTTAAAAGAAAGACAAAGTAAATGAAAGTATACAAGAAAGAATCAATTCAAATTTTTAGTCACATGGAAACACACTTTAAGGATGAAATCAGTGCAAAATTATATTTAAATAGGGGGAGTTTATTTGAAAAGAATTGATTTTGATACTTGACATGCTTGTTCTTAATATTTTAATGTATGACTTAACACACACTATATTTTGCATGTGGCATGATATTTTAAATTATGGGTTCTCAATATCTTTTGTAGTACCCCATACTTGGACAATTTGATTGAATGTTTGAAATGCTACATAACATCTTTTATTTGGTTTTATTGAAAAGAAAATTCAGATTTGTTATTCACAATCATCGTTAAAATCTGAAAGATAAATAAATTTGTAAAAAAAAAAAGGGAGAAGAGAAGGATATCTCTATTTAGGCAAAATGAATTGAGTTTGTCTTATCCATCAACTTGCTTAACTTTGATACATAATACCCTAATACTTGTTAAAAAATCCTCCATTTAGTACCAAAACTCAACATTTAATACAAAGATTCTGAATATGCTCTTATATGTTTGAAATATGTATTTTCAATCGTAATCATTTAAGATGAGCTATAATGTGATTTTGAAAGCCTTTATTGAAAATCCTATGTAATTCAGAATCTGATTTTGTATAAAAGCTTAAACTAAATGTGATTTTTTAAATAAGTCTTACTTTAGGAAAAAACAGAATTAATTTTGATGCCTTTGGTGATTGCTCCGATACGCATCCGAAACATATCATTTCTTATCTTCAAAGTATACTAATATTGGTTCAAATGATGTGTCTTTCGATGATCTTGATTGCAAACAAAAATTTCTAAATATATGATTTTATTCTGATATTAAAAGGATTTATTGTGTTTCATGTATACATTGCTGAAAAACTATGATTAAGAAATTGAGTTCTATAAATATATATACCTCAATGATCATCTATATGTTTTTCTCCCCTACATTATTAAAGACTTCCATCAATAGAGTGAATGATCTTAAAACTAGAAATATTTCAGTTCACTCAAATGACTCTAAAAGAAAGAAAATGTAAATGCTTTTGAAAGAAATTGCGCTTCAATTGAATCATTTTCTGATTAATACTTTTATACATTTTCTCTAAGATTAGGAGAAAGCATAACTTGTTCTTAAAGGATTAGAAAGAGTGATTACTATAAATTCTGAATAATTCTAGATCACTCTACATTCTTGATATTACAGAATTTCAGTGTTATTCACGTTTATCACTAAAATCTGAAATTCAACAATTAAAATGATTAAAGAAGAATGCATCTTTTGAGGGGGAGCTTTAGATATTCAGTATCCTATCCCAAAGACACTTTATTTTGATGCATACTTAGAATTTTATGGATTGATTTTGATGAACCTCCTTATATTGCAATACATGCTTTAATTATAAGTTTATACCTTAAGATGAGTTCTATAAAGGTTGTCTTATCTCAAACCTTGAGTCTTATGAAAATAAGCTGAAACTTATAGAAAACATATTTTTGAGATTGACAATTTTATTGAACATTATCTACAAATTCTAAACTCTTAAAATGGAATGATCAATTAAGGGGGAGAAAGAAAATTTCAGAAGGAAAGACCTTATGGAACTTAATCGCATAAATCTATAACTAAAGGAGAGGAAAAGAATACTAAATGAAAAGTGATCCTAATGCTCTCCAATATGTATCATCTGAAATTTAAATCTGAAAATCTTTATGATACACCTTGAGGCTTATTATTTGGTTAATATATCTTATGCATAAATCATGAACCAAATTGCAATTCAAACAGTTGATCTTAAGAGCCTCTAACTTAATGAAAAAGGGGGAGAATAATGTGTTGAATTTCCTTGAGTATCTCTTAGAAAACCAATTTTTGGAATTTACTGATGAATTCTTATTGGCTTGTCTCTAGAACTTCAATTTTTATGCCAATTCATTATTATATGTACCAAAATGTGTTTCCTTTTTAAAGGATTAAAGTCTTTATAAGAACCTTCAAAACTTTGAATTTTATGTATGCTCTAAGATATATCATAAACTGCATGAATTCATGTTTTTGGCATTTATGCCACAATATTTTTACACCATAAAAGAACTTTGCAATCATACTTAATATACTGCTCTTATACTCTGAAAATTAGTTAAATTGCTCTCATGTTGATAAAATACTTAATATATTGGGCAAAAGATCTTAAATGAACAAGCTTTCATACTTATTATTGAAGAGAGGTTAGATTTCCATTCGTGCTTTTCTTGAATATCATTTGTGGTACTTCTTGAATTAACTTAAGGAAGATTCCACCTACACTTGATTAGAAAACTATCTGTGTTCTGCTCTGAAATTATCTTAATTGGCTCTGATCTATGCTCATTAATCTGATTCTAATATTATTGCCTTGAGTTATATGATTCATATCCTTGCAATAATTTGACATGCAAATCAGAGTACAATAAGAAATATTTGAGTATTCTTATCTTTGTGCTTAATGTTTCACTATCTTTTTGATGTTGTCAAAAAGGGGGAGAAATATTTAAGTATATGCTCATAATGCTTTGTGTTTTTGAATTGAATACAAATCAGCTGAAATTGAAATGTGTTAAGCTGATTAAATCTAAAGCATTATCATGAAGTATGTTTTAAATATATATGCTTTCTACTTCATGCAACTTAGCTATGCATTAGTTCTAGAACACAATATATTTTATATTGCACATACTCAAATACTGTGTATATGTTTAAATCTTAAATTTTGCATATACTCAGTGTTTTGTCATCATCAAAAAGGGGGAGATTGTTGACCACCTAATGGATTTTGATGAATACAAAACACGAGAGTATAATTTCATTTATCTTAACAATTTAATTGAGGATTTCATGTGTTTAATTAAGAATATTGTTAAGAAATGTCTAGGCAAGTTCCCATAATTTTTATGAATTTATTGAAGAATTTTTGAGTTGAAGAAAACAGATCAGGGACAGCCGAGACGTCTCCGGGTTGTCTCAGAGACGTCTCTGGCACAAACAGGAAGAACTGGCACGTCTGGAGACGTCCCCGGTACCTGCGGAGTCGTCCCCGCAAATAAAAAGCAGACCAGCGGAGTCGTCCCCTAGATAGCGGAGACGGCTCTCTCAGGGTTTTCCAGAGAATGATTTTTTCGGAGATAAGGCAGCGGAGACGTCCCCTGAAAAAGCGGAGTCATCCCCATGCAAAAAGCGCAAACAAGCGGAGACGTCCCCGTAAAGCGCGGAGACGTCCCCGAAGCGCGGAGTCATCCCCGAAGCAGCGGAGTCATCCCCATGCAAAAAGCGCAAACAAGCGGAGACGTCCCCGTAAAGCGCGGAGACGTCCCCGGAGCGCGGAGTCATCCCCGAAGCAGCGGAGTCATCCCCATGCAAAAAGCGCAAACAAGCGGAGACGTCCCCGTAAAGCGCGGAGACGTCCCCGGAGCGCCTGGGACGCGACTGACAGCTTTTCAGGTTTGATTTGAATTTCAAATCTTCTCTACTTTATCTCTAACGGCTATATTTGCTTTTTGGGCTATAAAAGGGAGGTCTTAAGTGCTTCTCAACAACACTTCACCAACCAAAAGCAAAATCATTCAAGAGGGAAGTTAGAAAGAAAAGCTCAAGGGAGTGAGTGCATTCAAGAAAGAAAATCAAGTGCTTTCAAGTCTCCCAAGCGATTTCAAGCTCAACCACTCTCGTGTGCTCGGGATTCAAAGCTCACACCCAACCCTACGCGTCCCACATCGGAAGAATCAACATCTCCCACGCTTCCAACGGCAAAAAGGGTTCTTCCGATTTTATTGTTTCTCATTGTTATATTTGCTTCTTAAGAGCTTTCAAATCTTTTGTAAAACGTTTGAATATTGAGCTTGTTTCAGTCAAGGGACTTGGAACAAGGGATAGGGGTCCCAAGCCTAAGTTAAAATTGGGGGATTGTACGGTTCGTTGTTAGCCCGGGGTAAAACAACGAGTTGGGTAGTTCACTCGAAAAACTACCGGATTGTAGGGTTCGTTGTTAGCCCGGTGTAAAACAACAAGTTGGGTTGTGAGCTTGTAAAACAACCGACTGTAATTTGAGGATTATAGTGAAATTCCCAAGAGGTCTTGGGGAGTGGATGTAGGTGCTGGGGTGCACCGAACCACTATATGTTTGTTGTGTTTGTGATGCTTTTTGTCATTGTCTAACTTGCTCACCTACTTACTTAGATAAATTGCTTGCTTAACTCTTATCCGTGCATCCTTTAGTTGCAAGCATATTTAATTTACTTAATCAAGTCTCATTCAATAAATCAAACTGTTGCTAAGTTTAAATTCCACTGTGCATCTATACAACTTAGCATAATTAATTGAAAAGTTTTAGAAGTAGTACAAAAGTTTTAAAAGACCCAATTCACCCCCCCCCCTCTTGGGTTGTATCTACTGGGCAACAATTTTTTTTTTTAACTTTTTTTTTTTTTTGAGAATGTTTATATTGTGCACTTTTACTCCTATGATGATTCCTCCATGTAGCGAGCAATTAGTCGACAATTCTCACACCAGTTGGCATGAGGTGTCGGGCATCAAGACTCCCCTACGGACCTATGCTCGGGTTCCTCATCACAAGCCCGCTGACCTTTGACAATAGGTAGCCCTTTTCGATGTACCTGACTAAATCCACCATTTTTTTTTTTTTGGATCAGAAAAAGATGGTTCATCATGATTCGAGGTTGCTACCATATTCTCAACACAATGTCGAACCTATACCTTAAAAAATGCAGGCCAGATGTGTTGTGAAATTCAAAGCACTAATTAGCTTACAACTCACTAAAAGGAACTTAATAAAAAGAACTCACTTTGCACTACTTCCAACTAGTCATTGGGCTCTTAGATTTTATATACCTTGTGTGTTGTATTTATTTATTTATTTTTTTTCAAAAATTTTAACTAAAAATTATTTTTTTTTAATAAAATTTCAAATGCGTAAAAATACCCCCAAACCTAAATCTAACATTGTCCTCAATGTTAAAGAAAATTTAAAGCAGTAAGAGGACAGAGGAGAAGTACCTGATATTGAAAGTTGGGGCAAAATCCCCCAAACCTGCATGTTAGTAATTTATTGAACTTTTTTTTTTTTAAAATAGAAGATATTTACATGTTGGGTTGCCTCCCAAGAGCGCTAAGTTTTATGTCTTCAGCCAGACAATTCTAATTCATTCATGATAAACAGGGTCGGTCAGAAGTGTCTCCTCAACTTCTGGACTCAGATACTCAAGGTATGGTTTTAAACAATGTCCATTGACTTGAAAGGACCTACCATCCTTGGTATTGCATATTACTACTGCACCATGCGGGTCCACTTTCTCTACTGTGCATGGGCCAGTCCAGCGAGATTTAAGTTTTCCAGGGAATAGATATAATCGAGAATCGTATAGAAGGACTTTTTGTCCTTGGTGAAATTCCTTACGAATGATCATTTTATCATGCATGATCTTCATGCGATCTTTGTACTTTTTGGCACACTCGTAAGCATCGTTTCTAATTTCTTCAAGCTCATCGAGCTGAAGCTTCCTATGTTCTCCTGCTTTGTCAAGATCGAAATTTAAATGTTTAACAGCCCAATAGGCCTTGTGCTCTAACTCAACAGGTAAATGGCAGGCCTTGCCATAGACAGTTCTATATGGAGACATTCCAATTGGTGTTTTGTAAGCCGTCCGATATGCCCACAGTGCATCTGTTAGCCTAAGAGACCAATCCTTCCGAGATGTATGAACAGTTTTTTCAAGGATGGTCTTGATCTCCCGATTGGAAATTTCGACTTGTCCACTTGTTTGTGGATGATATGGTGTACTGACCTTGTGATTAATGTTGTACTTTCTCATAAGGGCTTTAAAGATTTTATTACAAAAATGTTTCCCCCCATCACTAATGATAGCACGAGGGGTGCCAAAACGAGCAAAGATAGATTCTTTAAGGAACTTGATCACCACTTTGTGATCATTGGTCTTACACGCGATAGCCTCAATCCATTTTGATACATAGTCAACTGCCACAAGAATGTACTGATGCCCAAACGACATAGGAAAAGGACCCATAAAATCAATACCCCAAACATCAAAAATTTCTATAATTAAGATAGGGTTCAGGGGCATCTCATTCTTTCTCGAAAGTTTTCCTAATCGTTGACATCGATCGCAAGATTTACAATAGTCATGCGCATCTCGAAAAAGTGTGGGCCAATAAAATCCGCACTGCAAAACTTTTGCAGCAGTTTTCTTCCCACTAAAATGACCACCACAAGCATGGTCATGACAAAAGAAAAGGACATTCCTTTGATCGTGTTCAGGGATGCATCGTCTGATGATTTGATCAGGACAGTATTTGAACAAGTATGGTTCATCCCAAAAATACCATTTTACACGAGCTAGGAAGCGAAATTTCTCTTGTTTGGTCCAAGAGCTAGGCATTTGTTCAGTAACGAGGTAGTTGACTATGTCAGCATACCATGGAACATTGGTATGGGAAATCATCATTAGTTATTCATCCGGAAAAGTTTCGGATACAGGTAATGATTCTGCAGATGACTCAACAATTAGTCTGGACAAGTGGTCAGCTACTACATTTTCAGATCCCTTTTTGTCTCGAATTTCGAGATCAAACTCCTGGAGCAATAGGATCCAACGAATGAGTCTTGCCTTAGCATCCTTCTTTGTGAGAAGGTACTTAAGGGCGGCATGATCAGAATAAATAAGAACCTTAGATCCTATCAGGTAGGGGCGGAATTTATCTAGAGCAAAAACAACTGCCAACAATTCTTTTTCAGTGGTGGAATAGTTGAGTTGGGCGTCATTTAGAGTTTTGCTCGCATAATGAATAACATGGGGAAGCTTCTCTACTCGCTGACCTAAGACAGCACCTATGGCATAATCGGATGCATCACACATGATTTCAAAAGGATGACTCCAATCAGGACTCCTTATGATGGGTGCTGAAGTCAGTTCAGACTTTAGTTTTTCGAAAGCAGTTATACAAATTGGTGAAAAATTAAAAGTAGCATCTTTCGCCAACAAATCGCATAAGGGTTTCGACAATTTACTGAAATCCTTGATAAAGCGGCGGTAAAAACCCGCATGCCCTAAAAAGGATCTGACTTTCCTAATAGTTTTGGAAGGTGGCAATTTAGCAATTAATTCTACTTTGGCCTTATCCACCTTAATTCCCCTTTGTGACACAATGTGTCCTAAAACGATACCTGATTCTACCATGAAATGACACTTCTCCCAGTTAAGAACTAAGTTTTTCTGTTTACAGCGTTCTACAACAAGTGTCAAGTGGTGTAGACATTCCTCAAAATTGGATCCAAATACAGAAAAATCATCCATGAAAACTTCTAAAAATTTCTCCACCATGTCGGAGAAAATACTCATCATACACCGTTGGAATGTAGCTGGTGCATTGCATAGCCCAAAAGGCATGCGTGTTAGATGTATGCCCTAGAAGCCAATCTGGCTGACACATTGTTAATTCTAGGGACATAATTTTGTACTTGACTATTTATTATTGAATAAATAAAAGGCATCTTTTCATTCATATTATTTATGTGTCTATGAATCGTCCAAGAAATTAATAAGATGATGATACATATTCTCAAGAGTTGAGAATTTGAGCCATGTATCATTGGTGATTAATTTCTAAATGCTCCTGATCAATGGATCATCACGAGGACGGTGATCGATCCGATCAGTGCACAGATCACTTTCCTTCTGGATGGACGAGACTTGAGTCCACAGTGTAGGGACACTGAAGTGATAGTGCAGGTGCTTGTTAGAGAACAAGGGTACTGAGCGTGACCAAGATAAGAAGTCACTTGGATGTCTATCCACTCGTTAGTGACTTGCTTGATGTTGCAGTAGTGTGACTGGTCCTTTGACCTGCGGTGCTTCGGCTACTCACAGTGAGGTTATTATAGTTTGACTGCACACATACATGGTCTCTAGCCATATGGGTCCATGCAGTGTAGATTGGCTGCAGTAGGTTCACTGTAGGAGTAGGGTATGCACCTACAAGGAATCTATCGACCTTGATAGAAGAGGAGTGATCCTATGTGATTTGTTAGACTGAGTTCTAAGACCTTGGTCAGGGCAGTAATATAAAGTAGAGAAAGAGTTTTCCACTATCGAACTCGAGTCGAATAAATCTTGACATATGACAGACGATGGGGTTTGACGAGTTGTCCATGACCTTCGTCCTGTAGGGATCCACGATAGTAGGACTGTATCACATGGTAACTGCACCTAGAGATTCATCTTTCTATTCTACTGGGTAGCCACTACATGCTGCTAGGTGTCACTGGTGGATGGTGGGACTCACAGGGATTATCTCGATGATTGATAAACCCTAATGAGTTGAGTTGGAATCGTTCCAACCCATTGAAAGGAGTTTTCAATGATATAGTGATAGAGATCACTATATATCTCACTACCAGTCAGAGTAGAACCTATGGGGTCACACACACTAGAAGTATTGACCGATCCGATGGTTGAAAAGTGATTATGAATCACAAGTAATCAATTCGATTGATATTCAGTTGAAGAAGGAACAAAGGGAATTAATTAATTGGACTTGAAACAAGAGTCCTACTTCGAGTAGGATTCCTAGAGTCCTAATTGGATTAGGACTGGGAATCCTAGTTGGAGTAGGACTGGAATTCCTACTTGGAATAGGATTCCTGCAATCCTAATGAGATTAGGAGTTTTGAATCAAAATTGGATTCCTACTTGGAGTAGGATTCCTAGAGTCCTAATCGGATTTGGACTTCGGATTCAAATAGAGTCCTAATTGAATTAGGACTAAAATTATATATGTCCTAAGTTGGATTAGGGTTTCTTAAGTCACAATTAATTATTAATCTAATGAATCAATAAGACTCCTAATTGGATTAGGATTGAAGAGTTCAATTGAGTCAAAATTGATTTAAGTTCTAATTGGATTAGGACTTACCTAGATTGGATCCAAATTGGTTCACCCTTGGGCTAAGCCTAATTGGATTAGGGCTTGACCACATTAGGGCATTCCAATTCCTACCTAATATGGATTAGGGTTTACCATGAGGAAGGGGATAAGCCCCTCCCCTTTCCACGTGGAGAAGGGAGAAGAGACGGCGCCCCCTCTTAGGAAAGACATCAAGAACTCCTAAATGTTAGGAGCTCCACATGTCTATAAAAAGGGACTTGTGGGCGGCACCTAGGGCATAGAAGAAGTCCTCTTCCTCCTTGCCGTACGCCTCCCTCTCCTCTCCTCTTGGTTCAGCGCAAGCAAGAAAGATAAAAGCCAAAGGTGTTGGCGGCATCCTCTTCCTCCCTTCTTCCTTCCAACGCAGGGAAAAGGAAGAAGGCTGCGTGGGGATTCTTCTTCTTCCTCTTCTTCATCCTTCTTCTTCCTCCTCTCAAGCACAATCAAGGGTTGATTGAAAGAGAGGAAATCAGCCATCAAAAGAAGTCTTTGCAAGGGAGCTAGCACCCCGGGAAGACAAGAGAGCTTTGATCGGATCACTGCTTCGTGTGGATACCCGTAGAGGCCGGACACTTGAACGGCTTCAAGCGAACCTTCATCCTAGACCACGAACTTCAGTTTGCAGTGATCATCTACCCACACAAGGTGAAGATCTGATCTTCCTAAAGGTTTAAAAAGTTTTAATTCTTATCTAACTACGAACGGTTCATGAAACAATGTTCATGCGATGAACGTCGATCCCGCTTATGCCGATTCTGCAGCCATCTGAATTTTTTTGAAATATCAGCGGCATGGGCGGGTTCACAACAGTGGTATCAGAGCCTAGGCTTCGTAGATTAAGGTAAGAATTAATTATCTAAAGGCTTATTAGATCTGAAAATTGAATGATCATGCATGCTGAAAATTTCTGCATGCAGATTTTTCAGGGGTGCTGATTTTTGCATGCTGATTTTTATGTGATAAAATGATGATTCTAATTGCATTGTTAATGGATTTACAAAGATTAGAATCATGATTAGCATGATCAGCAACCTATGTCATGATATAATCAGTTAGTTTTCAGATCTGAAAATTATAATTATTGCATATGGTGATGATCATAGGATTCAAACCCTTTTGGTATCAAATGTAATGACCTGCGATGTGATCTGCAATGTCATGTAATTTTTCAGATGCTTGCATGCATCTTATTTGATGTTTTGAGAGGCCTGCGTGCCTCCTAAAAGGAGATGTAATTTATTTTTATTTTTATTTTACATCTGGTTGTATTTCTGTGATGTGATGTACGTCAACGATCAAGTTGAAGACAAGGCATGAGATGAACAGGTGATCTAAGCGGTTGATGGCGATTGGATCAAGAGTTGATCAAGGATCGAATCAAGGAGGCTTGGAACCAATTCAAGAGTTGAAGACCAGTTGATCGATTGATGTGCATGTGCTTGTAATACGACCTAATTAGAATCCATGATCATCACCTATTTAAAGTTTAGCTTTATTTGATGCTGCGATTATAACTGCCTGTGATGTGCCGTTTGCATGTGATGTGAATGCGAGTCGGGTAGATAGGTTTACATGTGATGTAGCAAACCCAATTGAGACCTAAATCAAAACCTCCTCAATCAAGTCGAGGGTGAACCGACATGAGCAAGTCATATTAGATTAATTGATCTAATTGGTGTCTAGGAAAGCATGAAAGGTGGTTACTTAATTAGGACCTTACTCTCTGAGTAAGGGGAGCCTCCCACCTGCTTACCTGGCCAATTGTTCGATTACCTCTTATGAAGAGCTCAAGTTGCAAACACTAAGACCTGATTAACCAATATTAAGTCAATAGGTCTTCCACTGTAGTAGAGCTGCTAAGGCCTTTCTGATGTTGATTTGTCTCGGCTGGACACAGTGGTCAAGTTGCATCGGGGGGCTGGACCTCTCTATAGACATGAGATGTTGTAGGGTAAAGGTGGGGTTGGGCACCAATAACTGTTAGGTGAGGACCCAATGACGACTTTATTCCTTCTTTTAAGCATTTCTCGAATATCGTCTAAGTTAGCATTATCTCCCCCAAAGAACAGGATCATTGTCTTCTTTCAAAAATATTCCTTCATTCTGAGGGAAGTGCTATTCAATTGACCATGGGGTTCTACCCTTCCTTACCGAATTCATTCTATGCGAAAGAGTCTCGCGCCAGGAGCCTATGTTTACACAACCTTCCCTTTGTTACTCTTCTGAATGGGCCCGCTTAGTGAAAGAAGCCCGTGGAACCCCTACTTGCTTGACTTGCTACCCCGAATATTGGGCAGACCGGGAGGTGACAATTCCTGTTTTCCTATTTCCATTTTCGGGAGTTTCTGTAGGAAAATCAAAAAAAATAGAGGCGAAAGATACCAGAGCAATGTTGTATCAGACTACTTGTCTCCTTATAGTTGGATTGGAACTGGACGTCGAACCTTCATATCCGGATTTCACTCCACTTTCACTTTCATATCAGGAACGTCGACTTTCACTTTCAATATTGAATTATTCACTTTCCGGAATCCACTGGGGAAGGTAGAGAAAGGAATCTTATTAAGAGCTCCCGAAGAAGATGAAGCTACCGAGATGGGAATTAGGAGCTGCTCTTCCGGCCGAGAAAGCGATTGAGAAGGTTTCCCTACCTTTTTTTTATGGATACCCTTGTGAATGCCTTGCTGTTGATAACTAAAAATATTCTACTCACAAAGCAACCCGAGATCAAGAGCTTTCGAAACACCGGATACGGTTAGATCTAATTCTAGCACAACCGATTCCTCTTCTGCCTTTTGACTCTCTCCTGCTCGTACATTAACTATATCTTATATGTAGTATTCCCCTCGTTTCTAACCAACTGAGAGAGCTGCCCTAGATGAATTACTTGCTTCGGGAAAGGAGGAAAAAGGATCAAGTCAAGGAAAAAGCATCCTACCCTACTAAGACGATCGATACCGAAATGATGAAAGCACCCTAGATGGCGAAAGTCCAGTAGCCGAGAGCTTAGACTTCCACCGTCTGACCTTTTGGTTGATGGTGAGGTTGAACATCATACGCTCTACTGAAATAGATTTTGCGGAAAACCAGCTATATCCGATCTTGGTTGGCCTTTCACCCCTAGCCACAAGTCATCCCCGTATTTTGCCACATACGTGGGTTCGGTCCTCATCTGGAAATCTTGGGGTCAAATGCTTAAGCAGAAATCATTGTCTTCTTTTAAGCATTTCTCGAATATCGGTTATACGGTGGGTCTGACTTAACTAAGAAATGGGACCAATAACTGTTAGGTGAGGTTTTCATGGCTTAGAGACCAAGTTACACTGCAACATGCTTGAGAAGCATTGTACAAGAGTTGTACATTCATCAATCTATGTGTCACCAATAACTGTTAGGTGAGGTGGCATGTAAATTGGTGGGACCGCAGTACCCACTAGAAACCCTAGTCGCGTAGGATTTCCGTTTTCCTACCAGGGGAGTGTGAGGAATTCGAGAAAATAGTGAGAGTTATATTTGTTCTAAAAGACCTTAGAACAGATTAGGATCAAATACAAAAGTCTAACTAGAATCTTTACTCTCTGCAGATACAATGTCAGCTTCAAACCCTTTGACCCGTATTCTTGAGACCAACCGATTGACCAAACCCAATTATAAAGATTGGCTCAACAAATTTCAAAAAAATAGTTTTGAATTGTGAGAAATTCGGGTATATGCTAGACCATGGAATCCCCCTGTTACCAATCCGTCCGATCACTGATCAGCGTAAGACGCTTGTTAAGTGGACGAACAATGACAATAAAGTTAGGTGCTGCACAATGGCATCCATGTCCAATGCATTACAATGCCAGCATGAGAACATGAAGACTGCCAGGGACATATTAAATCACCTGCAAGAGTTGTATGGTGATCAGAGTCACGCAGCTCGGTTTGAAGTGTCCAAGAGGCTCTTCAAAGCCAAGATGCACGATGGGCAGTCTGTCCATGATCATGGTTTGACCATGATAAAGGACTTAGAGAAGCTTGAGAAGCTTGGCATGACCATGCACAAGGAATTGCAAACAGATTTGATCCCGCAATCCCTTCCAGTTTCATATGAATAGTTTATAGTAAACTACCATATGAATAAGGTTGTATGCACTAAAATAGAATTATTAAATAAATTGGTAACTACATGAGGGAGCCTTGAAAGGTTCAAGGGGCAATGTCCTTGCTGCTGAGTTGACTTCTGGTTCCAAAAGAGAGTCTATTTGAAAGAAGAAGAAGCATGCGAAGGAGCAGAAGACTAAGAAAACACCAAGTAAGGAAGTTCCAAGAAAAAGGCCAATTGCAAGGAAAAGTGTTTCCATTGCATCATGAACGGCCATTGGAAGAGGAACTGTCCTACATACATGGGAAGCATAAAGAACATGAAGGGTGACAGACCTTCAGAAGGTATGTCAGATATGCTCAGGATACTTAGGGACTGTTACCTATTGCTAGCAGAAATTTGATTTCTGTATTTTATTTAGCACAGAAAGATTTTTATTTATTTGAAAATTAAATTGATTCAAAATGGTTTTATGATTGACAGTCTCTATCACATACATATGGATGTATCTGTGAATATATCTGAGCAAACAGTGAATACCATAGGATCTAATAGATCCAAAATTGAGATAAATCTAAAGTATTTATGGCACCTCAGGCTTGGCCATATAGGAGAAGACAAAATAAACAAATTGGAGAAATGTAAGCTTTTGGGCTCATTGACTTTCGAGTCATATTTGATTTGTGAATTCTGCCTTCAAGGAAAGATGGCCAAATTATCCTTTATAGGACACAGGGAGGTCCACTGAAATACTTATCCTAGTGCACACTGATGTGTGTGGCCCATTCGATGAGCAGGCTAGGGGTTGTAATTTTTACTTCATTTTACTGATGATTACTCACGGTATGGATATGTGTATGAGACACAAATATGAAACTTTTGAAAGGTTCAAAAAGCTTAGATATGAAGTAGAAAAATAAGCACAAAAACTCATTAAGGTTCTTCGATTAGATCGAGGAAGTGAATACCTTAATGGAGAGTTCCGTGATTATCTCAAGGAGAATGGTATAGTTTCATAATGGACTCCTCCTGGTACACCTCAGCTCAATGGAGTGTCAGAGAGGAGGAATTGGACTCTATTGATATGGTCCAGTCCATGATGAGCTTCACTGATTTATCCTTGTTTCTTTAGATAGATGCCCTATTTTCAGCTATTTATTCATTGAATAGAGTTCCCTTTAAATCCGTTCCTACCACACCGTATGAGATATGGCATGGTAAGAAACCAAGTCTGGGTCATCTCAAGATTTGGGAATGTCCGGCCCACGTCAAGAGACTACAGGCGGACAAACTAGAGGCTAGGACCATAAGTGCTCATTTTATAGGATATCCTAAAGAGTCATTAGGATACAATTTTTACGTCTCAGAGGATCTCAATGTGTTTGTGAGCCGTCATGCCATCTTCTTGGAAAATCAGTTTATCCTTGATAGAGGCAGTGGGAGGAAAATTGAGCTTGAAGAGAAAGTCTCTGAAAAGCAACGAGTCATGGATCCTATTGAACCCATTCATACAGAGCCAGTACACGATGTCCCTCGACCACCTCGTAGATCTAGTAGGGTCTCCCATCCTCCCAATAGATACTTAGGTATACTAGAAGAGGATACCGAGGAAATGTTCCTAGTGGGAGATAGGGATCATATACAGGATCCCAAAACCTACAACGAGGCAATATCTGATATCGATTCCGAGAAATGGCTGGAAGCCATGAAGTCAGAATTAGACTCCATGCATTCCAACCAAGTCTGGACCTTAGTAGACCCACCAGAAGGTATTGTACCTATTGGATGCAAATGGATCTACAAAAGGAAGATAGGTTCGGATGGAGAGGTAGAGACCTATAAGGCAAGGCTTGTGGCGAAAGGGTATAGTCAGCGCGAAGGCATTGACTATCAGGAGACCTTTTCACCTGTAGCCATGCTAAAATCCATCCGAACATTGCTTGCTATTGCAGCATTTCATGATTATGAAATCTGGCAGATGGATGTGAAAACTGCTTTCCTGAATGGATATCTTAATGAAGATATCTATATGGAACAGCCTTTGGGTTTCACTTCCAGTGATGGAGATCACAAGGTCTGCAAGCTGCAAAGGTCCATCTATGGACTAAAGCAAGCATCTCGGAGTTGGAACACTCGTTTCGATGACGCAATCAAAACGTTTGATTTCATCAAAAACGAAGAGGAACCGTGTGTTTACAAAAAGGTTAGTGGGAGCGCTGTCGTATTTCTCGTACTGTACGTGGACGACATCCTACTGATAGGGAATGATATTCCCATGCTAACCTCGGTCAAGGTCTGGTTGTCAAAAGAATTCTCCATGAAAGACCTTGGGGAAGCATCCTATATTTTGGGAATAAAGGTCTATAGAGATAGATCTAAAAGGATGCTTGGCCTTTCACAGAAGATGTACATAGAGGAGGTGCTGAAGAGGTTCAGCATGGAAAACTCCAAGAGGGGTCTCTTACCCCTTAGGCATGGAATTCATCTCTCCAAGAAGATGTGCCCCAACACATCTGAAGAGATTCAACGCATGAGCAAGATTCCCTATGCATCGGCAATAGGAAGCCTCATGTATGCCATCGATGACAGGAAGTCAACATCTGGATATGTGTTCTTGTGCAATGGTGGTACGGTGAATTGGAAGAGTTCTAAACAACCGATCATTGCTGATTCTACTATGGAAGCCGAATACATCGCCGCCTCTGAAGCTACTAAGGAAGGCTTCTGGTTCAAGAAATTCATTGCAGAGTTGGACGTGATAACATCAGATGCCATAACACTCTACTGCGATAATAATGGCGCCATAGCCCTTGCTAAGGAGCCAAGGTCTCATCAGAAGTCTAAGCATATAGAGCGGCGCTTCCATCTCATACGCGACTATGTTGAGAAGAAATATGTAGAGGTGCAGAGAGTAGACTCCGCGGATAACATGGCAGACCCGTTCACTAAGCAGCTAAGTCAGCAAAAGACTGAAGCCCACCTTGAGAAGATGGGCTTAGATATATGACTGATTGGCTTTAGTGCAAGTGGGAGATTGTTAGATGTATGCCCTAGAAGCCAATCTGGCTGACACATTGTTAATTCTAGGGACATAATTTTGTACTTGACTATTTATTATTGAATAAATAAAAGGCATCTTTTCATTCATATTATTTATGTGTCTATGAATCGTCCAAGAAATTAATAAGATGATGATACATATTCTCAAGAGTTGAGAATTTGAGCCATGTATCATTGGTGATTAATTTCTAAATGCTCCTGATCAATGGATCATCACGAGGACGGTGATCGATCCGATCAGTGCACAGATCACTTTCTTTCTGGATGGACGAGACTTGAGTCCACAGTATAGGGACACTGAAGTGATAGTGCAGGTGCTTGTTAGAGAACAAGGGTACTGAGCGTGACCAAGACAAGAAGTCACTTGGATGTCTATCCACTCGTCAGTGACTTGCTTGATGTTGCAGTAGTGTGACTGGTCCTTTGACCTGCGGTGCTTCGGCTACTCACAGTGAGGTTATTGTAGTTTGACTGCACACATACATGGTCTCTAGCCATATGGGTCCATGCAGTGTAGATTGGCTGCAGTAGGTTCACTGTAGGAGTAGGGTATGCACCTACAAGGAATCTATCGACCTTGATAGAAGAGGAGTGATCCTATGTGATTTGTTAGACTGAGTTCTAAGACCTTGGTCAGGGCAGTAATATAAAGTGGAGAAAGAGTTTTCCACTATCGAACTCGAGTCGAATAAATCTTGACATATGACAGACGATGGGGTTTGACGAGTTGTCCATGACCTCCGTCCTGTAGGGATCCACGATAGTAGGACTGTATCACATGGTAACTGCACCTAGAGGTTCATCTTTCTATTCTACTGGGTAGCCACTACATACTGCTAAGTGTCACTGGTGGATGGTGGGACTCACAGGGATTATCTCGATGATCGATAAACCCTAATGAGTTGAGTTGGAATCGTTCCAACCCATTGAAAGGAGTTTTCAATGATATAGTGATAGAGATCACTATATATCTCACTACCAGTCAGAGTAGAACCTATGGGGTCACACACACTAGAAGTATTGACCGATCCGATGGTTGAAAAGTGATTATGAATCACAAGTAATCAATTCGATTGATATTCAGTTGAAGAAGGAACAAAGGGAATTAATTAATTGGACTTGAAACAAGAGTCCTACTTCGAGTAGGATTCCTAGAGTCCTAATTGGATTAGGACTGGGAATCCTAGTTGGAGTAGGACTGGAATTCCTACTTGGAATAGGATTCCTGCAATCCTAATGAGATTAGGAGTTTTGAATCAAAATTGGATTCCTACTTGGAGTAGGATTCCTAGAGTCCTAATCGGATTAGGACTTCGGATTCAAATAGAGTCCTAATTGAATTAGGACTAAAGTTATATATGTCCTAATTTGGATTAGGGTTTCTTAAGTCACAATTAATTATTAATCTAATGAATCAATAAGACTCCTAATTGGATTAGGATTGAAGAGTTCAATTGAGTCAAAATTGATTTAAGTTCTAATTGGATTAGGACTTACCTAGATTGGATCCAAATTGGTTCACCCTTGGGCTAAGCCTAATTGGATTAGGGCTTGACCACATTAGGGCATTCCAATCCCTACCTAATATGGATTAGGGTTTACCATGAGGAAGGGGATAAGCCCCTCCCCTTTCCACGTGGAGAAGGGAGAAGAGACAGCGCCCCCTCTTAGGAAAGACATCAAGAACTCCTAAATGTTAGGAGCTCCACATGTCTATAAAAAGGGACTTGTGGGCGGCACCTAGGGCATAGAAGAAGTCCTCTTCCTCTTTGCCGTATGCCTCCCTCTCCTCTCCTCTTGGTTCAGCCGCAAGCAAGGAAGATAAAAGCCAAAGGTGTTGGCGGCATCCTCTTCCTCCCTTCTTCCTTCCAACGCAGGAAAAAGAAAGAAGGCTGCGTGGGGATTCTTCTTCTTCCTCTTCTTCATCCTTCTTCTTCCTCCTCTCAAGCACAATCAAGGGTTGATTGAAAGAGAGGAAATCAGCCATCAAAAGAAGTCTTTGCAAGGGAGCTAGCACCCCGGGAAGACAAGAGAGCTTTGATCGGATCACTGCTTCGTGTGGATACCCGTAGAGGCCGGACACTTGAACGGCTTCAAGCGAACCTTCATCTAGACCACGAACTTTAGTTTGCGGTGATCATCTACCCGCACAAGGTGAAGATCTGATCTTCCTAAAGGTTTAAAAAGTTTTAATTCTTATCTAACTACGAACGGTTCATGAAACAACGTTCATGCGATGAACGTCGATCCCGCTTATGCCGATTCCGCTGCCATCTGAATTTTTTTGAAATATCAGCGGCATGGGCGGGTTCACAACAATGCGACGATAGGCAAAAGTGCCATAAGGACAGGTGAATGTGGTTTTCTCTTGATCCTCACGTGCGATAGGGACTTGGTTATATCCAGAATAACCATCGAGGAAACAGTAATGGGAGTGGCCAGCTAGCCGTTCTAGCATTTGATCGATGAAGGGTAGAGAAAAGTGGTCTTTCCTAGTCATGGCATTAAGCTTCCTATAGTCGATGCATACTCGCCATCCTGTTTGGACTCGAGTAGGGACTAACTCATTGTGATCATTTTTCACCACAGTGATGCCAGACTTTTTAGGTACGACTTGAACTGGGCTTACCCATTGACTATCAGAAATAGGGTATATAATCCCTGCATCTAAAAGCTTGATGACCTCGGCTCGAACTACGTCCTTCATGATTGGATTAAGTCGCCTTTGTGGTTCTCTAGAAATTTTTGCATCTTCTTCTAGATGGATTTTATGTTGGACCACAGAAGGACTAATCCCCTTAATATCAGCTATAGACCAACCGATAGCTTCCTGATTCTTCCTAAGGATACTTAACAGCTTCTTCCTATTCTTTAGTTAGATTCGATGCAATTATAACAGGTAAGGTCTTGTTTTCTCCAAGAAATGCATACTTCAAGTTTTCGGAAAGGTCTTTGAGTTCTAGTTGTGGAGGTTTGACATTGGATGACACTAGCTGAGATTCCGAAATAGGCAATGATTCAAACTTGGTGGCCCATCTGCTAGTATCCATCACATGAATGGAATCTAACAATGCATTAACCTCTTGACTTAACTTGCAATCTTGACCAAAATTAGCCAAACATCTTTCTAATAGGTCAGAATAAATCGACTCTTCAAAAGAACTGCTAATTATATTCTCAATCATGTGAATTTCTTCCAAATCGTCCATCTCAGTTGACTGACTACTACTATGAAAAATATTGAGCTGGACAGTCATGTTCCCAAAGGCTAGAGTCATTATTCCATTTCGGCAACTAATCACAGCATTTGAAGTGGCCAAAAATGGTCTACCTAGGATCACCGGGATGTGACTTTCTGGATTTTTTACTGGTTTAGTTTCAAGGACTACAAAATCCACAGGGTAGTAGAATTCATTAACTTTTATAATCACATCCTCCACAATTCCTTTGGGATACTTCACAGTCCTATCTGCTAATGACAAGGTAATATTTGTGGACTTTAATTCCCCCAAACCTAGTTCGGTGTAGACAGAATAGGGTAATAGGTTCACACTTGCTCCTAAGTCTAATAGGGCTCTCCGAATGATGGTTTCTCCTATTTTAATTTCAACAGTGGGGCAACCAGGGTCCTTGTATTTTGGGGCAATCTGTTGTTGAATAAGAGATAAGGCTTGTGCCGCCATCACAGCTTGCCTAGGAATACTGGTTTTCCTTTTCACCGTGGTTAGGTCTTTTAAGAATTTTGTATAGGAGGGGATCTGTCTGATGGCATCTAGGAAGGGTAAATTTATTTGAACATTTTTAAAGACTTCCATGATTTCATCGTACTGAGATTTTTTATTTGAGTCTTGTAGTCTACTAGGAAAGGGAGCCTTAGGTGTGTAAGTTTCTATTGGTTTCTC
Organism: Phoenix dactylifera; assembly: GCF_009389715.1. Classification (NCBI taxonomy): domain Eukaryota; kingdom Viridiplantae; phylum Streptophyta; class Magnoliopsida; order Arecales; family Arecaceae; genus Phoenix; species Phoenix dactylifera. Next base: position 57,902 of record NW_024068293.1, read on the forward strand.
CTCTATTCCTTGTGTTCCCTGTTCTTGTGCCTTTTTTGGGTGGGGTTTGGTTCATGTTTTTCTTCTTTTTCTTGCACAGGAAGTTGGACTTTGTTGTCCACTTGCTTGCCAGACCGTAAAGTGGTAATTGCCTGGACTTCATGGGTAGGGTTTCCATTAGAATCAATCTGAAACTGGCCTCTCGGCCCTTGATTCTATTGTCTACTAGGGTTAGGTACTGGCTGACTGGGCAATTCACCTCTCTTCCTATCCCCTAGAGAGTTAGCTATTTGGCTCAGACTAACCTCAAGTTTTGCAATCGCTTGCGCATGGGAATTGATTATTCTGGGTTTGAGCTATGTTGGTCTGTTGTTGCTGTTAGATGAAGTCTTGTTGCTGCTTCATCATGTTAGCCATCATGGCTTCTAATGATGTAGTTTGCTGAGGGATAGGGGCACTATAAGTAGGAATAGGTGGAGCTAATGATTGGTTTATTTGTGATGGACCTATCCTAGGAAAATTCTTCTGAAAACCTGGTGGACCACCTTGATGCTGAATAGGTTCATTTTGCTTGTATGAGAAATTTGGATGGAACCTATTATCAGGGTGGTAGACTGGGCTGAATGAATTGGGAGTGGGCTTCTTGAAGGCACTATATGAGTTAAGAGCATTTGCCTGTTCAGCCTTAATGTTGGGTAAACTAGGACAACACTCCACTAGATGCTCAGAACTATTACACAAGATACATAAACTATGTGACTCGTGATCCACTTTAATGATGGGATTTAACTCTTTATATGAACTGGAACTAGTGGAAACAGGGAAAGCATCAAACTTTTTGCTTAAGTTGTTCATGCCAGTCACCAGATTGGACATGACATTTTTGAGTTCTGGGTCTGCTTTCATTTCATAATTACCTGGTTTTCTAGACCCGAACTCATCTTTATTTACTTCCTCACCATAGCTACTCCAATTTTGGGCATTCTCGGCTAAGTCAACAAGAAATTCATAGGCTTGATCCGGAGTTTGGTCCATGAACCTACCTTTGTGCATGGACTCGATCATGTTTCTATGTGCCGGAGGTAGTCCTTTATAAAAGAAGTGGACCAGATCAGCCTTATCAAGCTCATGGTGTGGGCATTTGACCAACAAGTCATGGAATCTTTCCCAAAGTTGGGAAAATTCCTCCTCAGATTTTCCTCTAAAAGTTCTTATGGCATCCTTAATTTTTTCAGTCTTTACCATAGGATAGAACTTAGCCATGAACTTCTTAGATAGTTGTTCCCATGATGTGATGGAATTTGAAGCAAGGGAATATAGCCATGCAGCGGCACGATCCTCTAAAGTCATGGGAAACAATCTTAATTTAATACCCTCTTCATCTAAGTTTTGATTTCTAAACGTTTGACAGATTGTCAAAAATTTGTTTAGATGAATGTAGGGTTGTTCACTCTCGAACCCATGAAACTTGGGTAACATGTTTATTGTTGCAGCCCGAATTTCGAATTGGGCTGCGTTATTAATTGGTAATACTATGCAAGTAGGGGGACTAGCGGATGCGGGTGCAAACAATTCATTCAGGGTTCTAATATGTTCACCCATTGTAGAGATCGACGGTTGGTTTACAGTTCGCAGGTTGTGATGAAAAGTTCTATCAATCTCAGGATCAAATGGAGTTAACTTATCCCTTAATGACCTTCTACCATGCATACATTATCACAACTTAATTAGACTCGACTCCTAAAATTAACGAAATCCTAAGAGAAGAGAAGGGCTAGACACAGATGACCACAATCAACACCACACAATAATTTGACCCTATTAGTCTTAGAACTAAGTGAGGTTTAGTAGCCTCTTAAATCTAGTTGCATAGAAACTTTTCAGGTTAAAAAAAATTCCTGAAATTCTCTCTAGATTAGACAGCTCCTAATCTCCCTTTCAGATTAAGCTTGAGCTTACCAGTTAAGTGATCCAGTAACCAGTGACCAGGAAAGTCCCGGGGTGTGCGGTGGTGCCAGAAGGGATACACCGATACCACAATACCCGTAACAGTTCTCACTGTTGTAAAACTTTCCTAGACATCACCAATTACTAAATCCTCACTGGAGTGGCTTTCAGCCGCTTCTTTCCAAGAGCCTAATTGAGCTCGAAAATCCTAAGGCCAACGTCTAATTTGATTTTAATTTAATTTGGCTTAGGATAAATATGCAAGGTGGTGATTTTTGGGTTAAGGACAGGTAATGACTTCCCGACCTTATCTTTTTAATGGGTTTTGCCCTTAATTACTTTATCCAAATGCTTAATACTAAATGCAGCAAATAATCAATATTTTTTTAAAGTTTATGCAATGTCATTAGGTTGTACTGATTAAATGAGCAAGCAATTTTTTTTATTTTTTTTTATTTTTCTTATTTTTTTTAATTTTATGTTGTTTTTTTTTAATTTTTAATATAGGAATAACTTGAATGTAAACTAAAACTAATCCTTATGCGTCAGTCAATCTCTGAATGCCCGTTGAATAAGCTCTGGAGATTACTCCGTGAGGAGCCCCAATAAAGGTATGATAACCTCGGGGGATTGCACCTTATCAATTACTAGCAAAAATAATATTTTTTTGAATTTTTTAATTTAATTAATTTTTTTTAACCTTTTTTTTTGAATTTCAAATTTCGAATCACAGAATTCAAATTTTGAATTTAAATTTTTGAATTTTTGAATTTTTTTTTAAAATTTTTTTTTTCAAATTTTTTTTTACTTTTTTTAGAAAACTTTAATTTCGAATTTTAAATTTCAGAATTTAATAACTACAAAATTACTAACTGAAAATAATCAAAATAAGGAAAATTAATAAAAATAAAAACTTACTACCGGAGTGCGTTCACTCCGGGCATCCAAAATTCGATTTGATCTTCGTGATCGTTCTTGCTTCTCGATTTGCCTCTCCGGAAACGACGCCAAAATTCTGTTCGTCCTTTCCTGTCCATCTAAAAATATGCTAGACAGATCCTTGTTAGAACCGACGAACAAAAGTTAAATTTAAATTTTTGCTCTTACCTTTCTTACTCGAAGAGTAGTGGTTGTAAGAGGTCGATCCACAGGGAGGCGATTGGAGTTACATAAAAATTAGAACGTTCACTCGGATTCAAAATCAATTTTTGAATAATAGAAGAAAAACATTATATCGGGGATGATGATGAATTCTCTAGTCTACTGGAGAATTATTTTTTTATTTAAAAATAATAAAAAGACATGTACTTAGATTTAAAGAGCATTTATATTTTTAACTAATCAAAGAAAAGCTCTGGCATAAATAAAAATGGATGAAAACAAGAAGAAACTGCATAAAGAAAAATTTAATGTATTGCATAAAAAGAAAAATTAAACCATTGCATGAAGAAAATAGAAATTAAACTAAACCTAGAACAAGGATTGCATGAAAAAGAAATGATAGATTCGATAAAAATAACATCGATTACAAATAACAATGGAGATTAGACCTTATACTCCTTCTCTTTTGTAAATAAAATAAAGAAAAAGAAAGTAGAACAAGTCACTTTTCTTCTCCCTCTCTCTCCCACGGTGGAACTCCCAAAATAAAGCACTTTTTTTTATTCCTTTCTTCTTCCCAAGAACAGAGCCTTGCTCTGTTCCTTCTTCTCAACACCCAGCCGATTCCTTCTTTGGTTCCCACCCCGACCGAGCACACCCCCTGCCAATGGCCTCTCTCCCCTTTTTATAGCCCTTGGAGACGTGGAAGAGGCGGGATCCGTAGGATCGGCTGGGCGGATTGCGGAAGGTGGGCTGCTGGCTGCGTGATGCTGGGGATCCGACGGGAGCTGGCACGGTGGCTGGCACGGAAGATATCTTGGAATCTTCATGGCTGGCCACGGGATCAACGGGAGGACGTGGATCCATGGGTGCAGAGGCGGAGGCTGCCGTGGGACCACTGCTAGCATCACGGGAGGGTGATCGACGGAGGAGGTGCTGGGATTTTGATCGCGTAAGGAAGGAGACGCGGAAGAGACGCTGGGATGGAGCGGAAGATGGGAACGGCTTGCATCAAGGGATTCCGGGAGGTGGGGACGCGGTGAATTCTTTCTTCTCCCCTTCTTTCGCACGGGATCTCAGGAGGAAGGAGAGGGCGGTGATGCACTGCGGACGGCTGGAGTGGAATGCGGAAGAGAAGATCACGGAAGAGCTTGAGATGCGGACGGGCTAGAGACGCGGGCTTCCTTCTTTGGTGTTGCTGGCACGGTCACTTGGCTTGCATCCTGGCTGGAGCTGGGAGGAATCGCGGAGATGATGGCGTTGAAGATGTGGACGCGGGCGGCTTGGATCACGGGAGAGGCATTCATGGCTTGGATGCGCCATGGAAGATGGATACGGACGGGAGATGGGATGCTAAAAATGGACGCTAGGGGACTCTTGGGCTGCTGGGATTTGGATCACGGGTCACCTGTTCTGACTGGAGGTCAATTGCAAGTTTCAAGTCATGGGTCACCCGACCTCATAGTTATGATATGACCAAATTAGATTTGCCCAAAAATTCTTTTCCAAAAGCACAAATAAAATGGACCCGATTCGGACCCGACCCTGACGTGGACCCGACTCGATCTTCAACCGGGTCGAATCTGGGAAGGGATTTTTCTTTAGTCAAATTTGAACTCAATGTGCATTTTATTTCTAATTTATGAAAATATGTGCCAAACCCAAATATAATATTAATTCAGTAAATTTATCATTATCGGTTAGCAATAATACTAATTTAGGTGACATGTGGGTCGCACTTTTGTGCTCTCATCACAGGGTCTAAAGAAAAGTAGAAGGCTTACGGAAGGTGCGGTAACCCTACGGGTTGGCAATGGAGCAAGAGTTGATGCTGTTGCTGTGGGCACATTCTCTTTGCATTTACTGTCAGAATTTAGTTTGATACTTAGAAATTATTATTTTGTACCTAGTGCTAGCAGAAATCTGATTTCTGTATCTTGTCTAGCACAGGAACATTATGAATTCAATTTCAATAAAGACTATATTTCCATTTATTTGCGAAATAAACTGTTTGGACGTGGTTTTATGATTGACGGTCTCTATCACTTACATATAGATGTATCTGTGAACGTATCTGAGCATACAATGAGTACCATAGGATCTAAAAGATTTAGAGATGAGATAAATCAAAAGTATTTGTGGCACCTCAGACATGGTCATATAGGAGAAGATAGAATTAACAAATTGGAGAAATATGGGCTTTTGAGTTCATTGACTTCTGAGTCATATCCGATTTGTAAATCTTGCCTTTAAGAAAAAATGGCCAAATTATCCTTTGTAGGACACGGGGAGAGGTCCGCTGAAATACTTGCCCTAGTACACACTGATGTGTGTGGCCCATTTGATGTGCAGGCTAAGGGTCAATTTTTTTACTTTATTACTTTTACTGATGATTTCTCACGGTATGGTTATGTCTATCTTATGAGACATAAATCTGAAGCATTTGAAAGGTTCAAAGAATTTAGATTTGAAGTAGAAAAACAGACAGAAAAACTCATTAAGGTTCTTCGATTAGATCGAGGAGGAGAATACCTTAGTGAAGAGTTTCGCGATTATCTCAAACAAAATGGTATAGTTTCACAATGGACACCTCCTGGAACATCTCAACTCAACAGAGTGTCAGAAAGGAGGAATCGGATCCTATTGGATATGTTCAGGTCCATGATGAGCTTCACTGACTTACCCTTATTCTTGTGGGGAGATGCCCTACTTACAGCTATCTACATATTGAATAGAGTTCCCTCTAAGTCCGTTCCTACCACACCGTATGAGATATGGCATGGTAAGAAATCAAATCTTGGTTATCTCAAGATTTGGGGATGTCCGGCCCAAATCAAACGACAACAGGCAGACAAGTTAGAGGCTAGGACAATTAGTGCTCGTTTCATTGGATATCCTAAAGAGTCATTAGGATATAATTTTTACATCCTAGAAGACCACAAAGTGTTTGTGAGCCGACATGCCATCTTCTTGAAAAAACAGTTTATCCTTGATAGAGGCAGTGGGAGAAAAATTGAGCTCGAAGAGAAAGTCTCTCAAGAGCAACGAGCAATTGAGCCTAGTGAACCTATTCACATTGAGCCAATACATGAAGAACCTCGTCCACTTCGTAGATCCAGTGGATCTCCCATCCCCCTGAAAGATACTTAGGTATGATTATAGGGACATAAAGGAAGAGTTCCTCATGGGAGAAAGAGATCATAGTAATGATCCCAAGACCTACAATGAAGCGATGTTAGACATCGACTCCGAAAAATGGATGGATGCAATGAAGTCAGAAATAGACTCCATGCATTCCAACTAAGTATGGACCTTAGTAGATCCACCTGAAGGTATTATACCTATTGGGTGTAAATGGATCTACAAAAGAAAAATAGGTTCGGATGGCAAGGTAGAGACCTATAAGGTAAGGTTGGTGGCAAAAGGTTATAGTCAGCGCGAAGGTATTGTCTATCAGGATACCTTTTCACCGGTAGCCATGCTGAAGTCCATTCGAACGTTGCTTGCAATTGCAGCTTATCATAATTATGATATATGGTAGATGGATGTGAAAACTGTATTCCTTAATGGATATCTTGAGGAAGATCACAAGGTCTGCAAGCTGCAAAGATCCATTTATGGACTAAAGCAGGCATCTCGGAGTTGGAATACTCGTTTCGATGATGTGATCAAATCGTTTGATTTCATCAAAAATGAAGAGGAACCATGTGTGTACAAAAAGGTTAGTGGGAGGGCTATAGTATTCCTCGTATTGTACGTGGATGATATACTCCTGATTGGGAATGATATTTCCATGCTCACATCGGTTAAGTTATGGTTGTCTAAGAAGTTCTCCATGAAAGACATAGGTGAAACATCTTATATTTTGGGGATTAAGGTCTATAGAGATAGATCTAAGAGGATGCTTGGGCTATCACAGAAAATGTACATAGAGGAAGTGCTGAAGAGGTTCAGCATGAAAAACTCTAAGAGGGGATTGTTACCCCTAAGGCATGGGATAAATCTATCCAAAAGGATGTGCCCCAAAACATCTGAAGAAATTCAGCGCATGAGTAGGATCCCTTATGCTTCGGCAATAGGGAGCCTCATGTATGCCATGCTATGTACTCGACCTGATATAGCACATGCTGTGAGTGTCATGAGCGGATATCAGTCAAATCCAGGCGAGGAGCACTGGATAGCTGTGAAAAATATCCTTAAGTACTTAAGAAGGACCAAGGATATGTTTTTGGTCTTTGGGGGAGGCACAGAGTTAAAGGTAGAAGGATATACTGATTCAGACTTCATGACTGACCCTGATGATAGAAAGTCTACATCAGGATATGTATTCTTATGCAATGTAGGATCGGTAAATTGGAAAAGTTCCATGCAATCGATTATTGCAGATTCTACCATGGAAGCAGAGTACATTGCTGCATCGGATGCTGCGAAGGAAGCGTTCTGGTATAAGAAGTTTGTCGAAGAGCTAGGAGTCATGTCATCAGATGCCATAACTCTTTTCTGCGACAACAACGGCGCTATAGCACTAGCTAAGGAGCCGAGGTCTCACCAGAAGTCCAAGCACATAGAGCGGCGATTTCATCTAATTCGCGACTACCTCGAAAAGAAGTATGTAGAGGTGCAGAGAGTAGACTCCACTGATAACGTGGCAGACCCATTCACTAAGCAGCTGAGTCAGAAGAAATTAGAAGTCCATCTTGAGAAAATGGGACTTAAATACATGTCTGATTGGCTTTAGTGCAAGTGGAAGATTGTTAGAAGTATGCCCTAGAAGCTAACGTGGCTGACGCATATTTGTAATCTGGGGCATAAATTTGTAATTTGACTCTTATTATTAAATAAGATTGGGCAATTTATTTTTCATTCATGTTTGTATGTATCCATGAATCGTCCAAGAAATTAATAGATGATGACACATATTCTCAAGGAGTTGAGAATTTAAGGCATATGTCATTAGGGATTAATTTCTAAATGCTCATGATTGATGGATCCATCACGAGGGACGATGATCGATCCGCTGAGATTAGTGCATAGATCACTTAGTCAGATAGACGAATCTCGAGTCCACGGTGTAGAGATACTGGAGTGATTATACAAGTACTTGTTAGAGAACAAAGTACTGAGCGTGACCAAAAATAGTAGTCACATGGATGTCTATCCACTCGTCAGTGACTACTTATGCTGCAGTTGTATGATTGGTCCTTTGACATGCGATGTCTCAGCTATTCACTGTGAGGTTGCTGTAGTTTGACGAGCATGTGAACTTGGGCCCTAGCCATTCGGGTACTTGTAGTGCGGATTGTCTACAGTAGGTTCATTTTGGAATAGGGTTGCATATAGATGGGATCTATCGACCTTGATAGATTAGGAGTGATCCTATGTGATTTATGAGACTGAGTTCGATAAATTTCTGGCCAGGTATTTTGGAAAAAGAGTTTTTCATATTTTGAACTGGAAGTCGTATAAATTTGACATATGACGGACGATGGAATTTGACGAGATATCCATAACCTCCGTCACGTCGGGATCTATGATAGAGGGACTGCATCATACACTAACTGCACCTAGAGGTTCAGACATTCCATTCTGCTGGGTTGCTACCACATACTGCTAGGTGTCACTAGTGGATTGTGAGACTCGAAGGCATTCACTTGGTTATCAGTGAACCCTGAGAGTAGAAATGAAATCGTTTCAGTCCACTGAAAGGAGTTTCAGTGATATTGAGATAGAGATCTCAATATGTCTCACTACCAGTCAGAATAGAGCTTACAGGGTCACACACATAGAGGATTTAATTAGTTAGACTATCATAATTGTGATTTGGAATCACAATAGAAATCAATCATCAATATGATTGGTGATTGAATTAACCCACTAAGTGTTAGTGAGTTAATGGAAGAAGAATTAAGTGGAATTGATTGCAATCGGATTGCAATTGGGCTGATTTAATGAGCCAAATCAAATTGGGTTCGATCCAAATTGATTTGGGTTCATGATTGGGTCAATTTGATTAAACCAAGATTTGTGCGGATTTTACAGACCACATGTCGTCGTAGGATGAATATGACTTAAGTCATGTTCACACTATGCGGCTTTAAAGTCCACGTGGCATCGTAGGATGCATGCTCCCAAATCAATTAATTCTCCTAATGAGATTAGAAATCCTAATATGATTAAAAAATTAATCAATTGATTAAGTGAATACATGTCATGCATCTATGAGCACAAGGATTGGACACTTGGCATTAATCCAAGGGTAGGTTATAGTCCCATACTCCTAATAAGATTAGGAGAAGCCCTAAACCCAATCTATAAAAGGGTAGCAAGGAAGATATTATGAATTAATTCTCTCCTCTTCCTCTCCACGCCTCCTCTTCTTTCTTCCTCCTTCTCCACGACAGCAAGGGGTCTTCATCCTCCTCTTCTTCCATGGTAGCAAGGCAAGAAAAATCCACGTGCAAGGTTCCTCCTTCCTCTTTCTCCATCGCGAGCAAGGTTGAAGAAGAAAGGTTCTTTATCAAGGAGGTAAGTTGCAAATCCTTATTACAACTTATGATAGTCATGAGAGGTCTTTGCAAGGAGCTAACACTCCGGTAAGACCCATTCTCTGATGATTAGATCCTCGTGCGGATACCTGTAGAGGCCGAACAATTGTACGGCTCAAACAGGAACCTAGAATAGATCATCAGGCTGCGGTGTTCTACACCTGCAGAATTTTTGAAGATAAGATCTTCAAATCTAATAACTTCTAATTTTATTTCAGTTTTATAAATCTTAATCAACCCTCCTCAGATCCTAATCTTTCCTTCCTAATAAGTTCAAAGATCTTCTAGATTTGAATCCAGAAAATTTTTTGAATTCTACGATCCGAGGCACGTTCATACGATGAACGACGTTCCGTTCAAATTTTGTTGCGAACGTCGCATCGAACGGGGAGTAACTCAGCATATTTGAGAAGCCATATTTTTTTTTGCAAAATAGCCCCACACCTCCTCTTTCATCACGCCAAAAATTGGCCAAAAATAAAGAGGATAGGCACCACTGCTTTTAGGGATAAGGATGAGGTGTCTTTCTTCTCCAAGAAAGAAAACTAGAGTCCTAAATTTTAAGAATTCTTCATCATAATAAATTCTCATTATTTGGACTCTTAATCCTTATCAAATAAGGACTCTTAATTGACTTGAGTCAATCCCAATCCAATTGGGTCAAGTCCGATCAATTAGGTTATGCCCAATCGGCTCGGGTCGAATCCGATCGAATTAGGTCAAACCCTAATTTGGCCCAAATTGAATCTAATTCAATTTAGCTTAATTAAAGTCCAATAATTCAATCAAATTGAATTTATTAGTAATCCAATTACTAATTAACCCTCCAATAATTCAATAATTATTTTAATGCAACTTTTGAAGATAAATCCTTCTTTATCATAAAACAAGTCCTAAGGACTTCATCATATAAAAGTTCATTTGAAGATGTACAATGAAATGATGAATAATACCAAATAACACTTTATTAATTTGTCAATTCATTTACAAAATTCAATCATCAACATGCTGATGATTGACATTTAGGATACAATTCCCAACAAATTCATCTAGCATCAAGGTATTCCTAGGAAGATCTAGAGTCATGAATAATAAAACCTACATTGATTTACCTTCTATCATTTATACTTCCATTGAAGCTGACTTTGAGGAAGCTAGAGAATAAGGGCTCCTAAGTGAAGTGAACCACTCAAGGAGGCACTGTTGCTAGAAATTGGACCGGGGGGCGACCGTGGACCGAGGAGGAGGAGCTCCGGCGAGAGTGGCGGGTGGCGGTACGTCGGCGGGCTGCGTCCTCCGGGGGACCTGCAAAAAGCCGGTGGTCGGGGTTTCCGGCGCCGGCCCTCCGATGCTTAAGTCAGAGGGGGGCTTAATTTTGGAGAAGGAGAGGGACTGTATCTAGAAGTCCGAAGCTCCCTTTTTAGAGAGAGAAGCTCCCCTTTTTATAGGAGGGGGTGCCAAGTTACTTGAGATGTGACTGGACGAATTAATGAATTACCATCATGATTGGGCGTGGTCGTGCACATTAATGAGCTGGCGTGGGCAGCTGAATAAAACGGAGAGGCGCATTAATGAGTTGCCGTAGATGGCCTGAGACTTTGGGCTGGCTTGAGGTCCATGGAGATCGTGCTCATTTAATTGTTGACAGTCATAGCAGGATATGGTCCCTGGTTGGTATGGCGTGGCATGGCCGGCAAGCAAAGCATGGTGCGGTGAGACTGCTGCAGGGCATGGCCGCAGCATGTGGACATGAGCTCGGCCTGCATGAGCTCGGTCTGCATGAGCTCGGCCTTCATGAGCTCGATCTGCATGAGCTCGGCCTGCTGGGCTCGACCTGCTGGGCTCGGCCTGCATGAGCTCGGTCTGCATGAGCTCGGCTCAGCCTGCATGAGCTCAGTCTTCTGAGCTTGGCTCGGCCTGCATGAGCTCGGTCTTCTGGGCTCGACCTGCATGAGCTTGGCCTACATGAGCTCGGCCTTCTGAGCTCGGTCTGCATAACCTCGGCTCGGCCTGCATGAGCTCGGCTCGCTCTACATGAGCTCGGTCTGCATGAGCTCGCTCGGCCTGCATGAGCTCGGTATTCTGAGCTCGGCTCGGCCTGCATGAGCTCGGTCTGCATGAGCTCGGCCTGCATGAGCTCGGCTCGGCCTGCATGAGCTCGGCTCAACCGTCGGATTCGGATGTTCTGATTATATTTGTGGGGTGGTTCATTTTTTTTCCAACACTATCCCCTGACTTCCGAGTTCGAGCTGCTTTTTGGCTCGAGCGAATGAAGTAGTCCAGTCGTCGATCATCCTGTAATATAGCCAAATGTCTATGAAAATGTACGTGCCAAGTAGGGTGTACCTCTCATGCAGTTGGAGCTAAGTCCTTCAGGTCAACTCAGCGGTCTTCTTTGGCTTGTGGTCGACTCAGCAGGGTGCCGCCACTCAGATCGGGGTGTGTTGTCATAGGAGGCGTTGAATGGCGTCGAATGTCGTCGAGGTGTCGTCGAATGTCGTCGAGGTGTCGTCGAAAGTCGTCGAAGTGTCGTTGAATATCGTCAAATGTCTTCCCAAGGTCAAGGGAGCTTGGGCTTGCTGTCGACTCAGCGGGGCATCCCGATCTTAGTCGGGGGATCGAGCACGAGGTCGAGGAAGCTTGGGCTTGCTGTCGACCTCGTGACGCTTTCCGAGATCAAGGGAGGTTGGGCTCGCTGTCGACTCAACGAGGCATTCCGACCTTAGTCGGAGGATCGAGCACGAGGTCGAGAGAGCTTGGGCTCGCTGTCGACCCCACGACGCTTTTCGAGGTCGAGGGAGCTTCGGCTCGCTGTCAACTCAGCAGGGTATCCCGACCTTAGTCGGAGGATCGAGCATGAGGTCGAGGGAGCTTGGGCTCGCTGTCGACCCCGCAACACTTTCCGAGGTCGAGGGAACTTGGGCTCGCTGTCGACTCAGCGGGGTATCCCGACCTTAGTCGAGGGATCGAGCGCAAGGTCGAGGGAGCTTGGGCTTGCTGTCGACCCCGTGACGCTTTCCGAGATCGAGGGAGCTTGGGCTCGTTGTCGACTCAACGGGGCATCCCGATCTTAGTCGGGGTCTAAAATGGAGATTGAGACCGAAGATGGCCTTGTCCATTGGCGATCGTGCACCCCCACCTGGAGTGGGGCGACGTTGGAGATAGAGATACCCGTAGGTCATCTTTTGCATTCTCCGACCTGAACATATGTAAAATATTGAAATTATTTAAAGCCAAAGTGGCGTCCTGTACCTTTTGGAGACATTTTAATGGCTCTTGAGCTTCGAAGTCCCTCAGGACTTGGCTCAGCACCAGCCTTCTGAGCTCGATTTTTTGGGGGAGACATTCTGCACTCGGGCTTCAGAGCTCGGCAGCCTTTGGAGCTCGGCAGCCTTCTATGCTCGGCGGCCTTCTATGCTCGGTGGCCTTCTGTGCTCGGCCTTCTGTGCTCGGCGGCCTTCTAAGCTCGACAACTTTCTGAGCTCGACAGCTTTCTGAGCTCGATGGCCTTCTAAGCTCGGCCTTCTGAGCTTGGTGGCCTTCTGAGCTCGGCCTTCTGAGCTCGACCTTCTGAGCTCGGCCGCCTTCTAAGCTCAGCAGCCTTCTAAGCTCGGCCTTCTGAGCTCGACAGCTTTCTGAGCTCGGCGGCCTTCTAAGCTCGGCCTTCTAAGCTCGGCGGCCTTCTAAGCTCGGCCTTCTGAGCTCGGCATTCTATGCTCGGCAGCCTTCTAAGCTCAGCAGCCTTCTAAGCTCGGCCTTCTGAGCTCGACAGCCTTCTGTGCTCGGCGGCCTTCTGAGCTCGGCAGCCTTCGGAGCTCGGCAGCCTTCTGAGGTCATGCCTGCTGAAGTCGTCCTTCCGAGCTCGGTGGGAGCTTCGGTGATGGCGACACTCTGTAGGAGAGCGACATCACGAGCATCGTCGTAAGGACTTACACCCATGAGGAGGGAGTACATAACTCTCCTTCTCCAGACCTCAGCTTTTATTTCTCTTTCACTCTAACTCGTTGACGTTAGACTTGGGCTTCTACTTCTCACTAGTTGTCCCCACATCCTACGTCGTTGCAGCGGGAGACATGCTTGATTTGAGATGGCTCGGGAGAAAGTTTCTTCCTCTGCTTAACGTGAACCCGTGGAGGTGGCACAGGAGGGGCCTCCACTTGTTGCAGGATTTGGGCTGCAATGGCTAGCGCTTGGATTTGCTGCACCAACGTGTCGAAGTGCTCGGGTTGGACTTGTGGAACTTGATCTGCCGGAGGTCTTGGTAGTGGATTCTGGACTGAGCATCCGGAGCTTGGAGCATGATGCCGGGAGGTATCAAAGACTCCTCTGCTCTTTAGTTTCATGGCCACGACTCGGGCCCTTCCTCTAGCACCAACTGTTGCTGGAAATTGGACCCGGAGGCGACCACGGACCGAGGAGGAGGAGCTCCGGCGAGAGTGGCGGGTGGTGGTACGTCAGTGGGCTGCGTCCTTCGGGGGACCTACAAAAAGTCGGTGGTCGGGGTTTCCGGCGCCAGCCCTCCAATGCTTAAGTCAGAGAGGATCTTAATTTTGGAGAAGGAGAGAGACTGTATGTAGAAGTCCAAAGCCTCCTTTTTAGAGGAAGAAGCTCCCCTTTTTATACGAGGGGTGCTAGGTTACCTGAGATGTGACTGGGCGAATTAATGAATTACCGTCATGATTGGGCGTGGTCGTGCGCATTAATGAGCTGGCATGGGCAGCTGAGCAAGACGGAGTGGCGCATTAATGAGTTGCCGTGGATGGCTTGAGACTTTGGGCTGGCTAGAGGTCCGTGGAGATCGTGCTCATTTAATTGTGGACAGTCGTAGCAGGATATGGTCCCTGGTTGGTATGTCGTGGTGTGGTCGGCAAGCAAAGCATGGTGCGGTGAGACTGCTGCAAGGCATGACCGCAGCATGTAGACATGAGCTCGGCCTGCATGAGCTTGGTCTGCATGAGCTCGGCCTGCTGGGCTCGGCCTGCATGAGCTCGGTCTGCATGAGCTCGGCCTGCTGAGCTCGGCTTGCATGAGCTCGGTCTGCATGAGCTCGGCCTGCTGGGCTTGGCCTGCATGAGCTCGGCTCGGCCTGCTTGAGCTCGGTCTTCTGGGCTCGGCCTGCATGAGCTCGGCTTGCATGAGCTCGACCTTCTGAGCTCGGTCTGCATGAGCTCGGCTCGGCCTACATGAGCTTGGCTCGGCCTACATGAGCTCGGTCTGCATGAGCTCAGCTCGGCCTGCATGAGCTCGGCATTCTAAGCTCGGTCTGCATGAGCTCGGCTCGGCCTGTATGAGCTCGGCTCGGCCTGCATGAGCTCGGCCTTCTGGGCTCAGCCTACATGAGCTCGGCTCGGCCGTTGAATTCGGGTGTTCTGATTATATTTGTGGGGCGGTTCATTTTTCCCCCAACAGGCACCAAAACTATTGAGTGTAGGATCCCAGGTTTTCTTACCTGCCAATGACACCTTCGAATTCCCAGTATGAATGAAATCCGATGTATGGAGTGAACCTTTTTTCACAATCACTAGAGGGTTCGATGTCAAGGAACCTAACATTTGAAGCTAGCTAGCGATAGAAACATGATGTATATGGTTAGTATTGTTTTCATTGACTGCATTTTTCACACGAGATTAAGACTCTAATGGCTGAATCTTTTTTCTTCAAGACATTTTTCAGCTTATACACACAGAAACTCATCATAGGGTTATTAACCGTATTATATAACGTCATTCCAAGTTTTTGTGAGATAGGGGGGGAGACCCACTTGCACTATAATTATCTAGGTCCAAATTTTTAGGGATGTTTCATTCAAGAATCTTATACAGAATCTCTTATTATTAAGTAGAGGAGTGTGACCACTAGGGCAAATCTCGGTTGGCATAACTTGTCATTCGATTTATCTTGGACATTTATCTCAAAGATACTCCTTTTTTTTCCTTGGGTTGTCAAACATATTAGTCTTCAAATCTTTGAGCACGCATAGAAAGTTACGTCTGGGAACATAACCTATCCTTATTGCCTTCAAATCATCTTGATTGTTTACTATGGTGTCACAACCCAAGGGAAAGCCCTGCTTTGGCATGGTACCATTAATGGGAGGTTGGGATGTCTTAAAGGGCCATGTGCTCAGCGGATCATTTGCATGCAGAGTATCCATTTGTTGCATGTCTTGAAGGGAATTTATTGTTGTTCATAGTACCAACAAACTTAATGCTTAGTATGCACATTGGTCCCTACCATGCTATAAGCATGTGGTTAGACTTTCTTATTTATTGATTTTTTTTCTTGTAATACTTTGTTGCCCATCATTCTTACTTTTCCTTCAGGGGAAGGAAGTAAATGGACATAATGCATATTTCTATCTCCAAATCTTTGCCTTGCTAACTACTTTGTTTAATACACTACATGTTCATCCATGTTCTTTTCCCTATTAAGCAATTTTTTTTACTCAAATTTACCATTTCCTCTGTTCCATTTTTTTATTTTAATTTCAATGTAACTTTTTGTGCAAATAAAGTCTAAATCCTCCTCTTCTTTCCTGTAGCATAAAACCTGAAGGTAATATTTGCCAGACCAAATGCAGAATGTTATCATTTATCACTCATAATTTCCAGTTATGCAGTTTAGTGTCGTTCCCACCACTTTTCTGACACCCCTACTTTCAACATCTTCATGAATATTGAATCTTCTAGCTGTCAACAATGTCCCCATTTTCTACTTTTGATGCCTAAAACTTTTGCGAACATGATTGCACTTCAATTCTAAGTACTGCATCCAATGTTACTTGCCTGGTGAAGAGTTCGTATCCAAATTTATAGCACAGAAATCTTGGCCTTTGTGCAACATGCTCCTCTAGCAGTCCTAGATTATTTTTTCTCCATATGGGGATTTTGGTTTTGTTTTTTTGCAATCGGCTACTGTTTTTGTCTAACAATTGCGAGATTGGTTTGATTTAGTTGGTTCCAGTTACTATGCTTGTTATTAGCATAATTTGCTGTTATCATCTACTTCATTAGTTATTGTTTGATTGAAATGTTTGAGAACGTCAATTATATTTTGGTGAAGCAAATGGGAAAGTATGGAAGATGTTTTATGATTTCTGTTACGGGGGAACTTAGCCACCATGCCCCACGTGACCGGCACGCGCGCCCAGGAAGACTACGGCTGCCCCTTGATCCAGCAATCCGACCTCGGGTCGGATATCTTCGGCTCCGCAGCCCGACCCCGAGTCGGCTGCCCCTTGATCCAGCAATCCGACCTCGGGTCGGATATCTTCGGCTCCGCAGCCCGACCCCGAGTCGGCTGCCCCTTGATCCAGCAATCCGACCTCGGGTCGGATATCTTCGGCTCCGCAGTCCGACCCCGAGTCGGTTGCCCCTTGATCCAGCAATCCGACCTCGGGTCGGCAATCTCTTGACAACAACAGACTGTTCCCCTGAGGCACGCCGCGGCCCCCTGCTCCACTACTCCCTGCAACGGCCGAATCCGGCGCTGCCCCACGATCCCCTGTAACAGCCGTACAAAGCGGAGCTCCACTACGCCCTGCCATGGCCGTACCCAGCGCTGCCCCACGACGCCCTGTAACGGCCACGTCAGTGGCAACCCCATCGTGCCACACGATGACCAATCCCCAGAAAAACCCCCCAGCCTGATATATATGGGGCTGGGGGGGGAAGGGGGGGTAAGCAAGATTTTCCAGAGTATTATCTTACCTGCTACCTCTTTTTCTCCTTCGATCTCCCCTAACTTGATCGTCGGAGGGCCCCCACTACCCCGGTGGTGGTGCGAGGCTTGCTTGCAGGTCTCCCGGCGGAAGGCGGAGCGCAACCGAAGTAATTCCAAGGGAACCCCATTCACACCGCTGTGCCAATCGTTCTCGGTTTGGACCCTCAGCAACAGTTGGCGCTAGAGGAAGGGCACCGGATCTCAGAGCGATCGTAATGGCACGGCGAGGTGGTCGTGGAGCTTCCAATGCTTCCAGTCGCGGGGCCTCTCGCGCCTCTGGCCGGGAGGCTGCTGCATCTCCAACACACTCTCAGCAACACTCCACTGCCCCACCGCCCATTCAAACGGTCGAAGCCGCCCAGTTCGACCAGCTAGCCCAGCAGGTTCGCACCCTCGCGGAGGCGGTGCAGAATCTGCAGGGTGCGATGTCCCGGGCGCCGCAGCGGGCTCAGGAGCCGCTGCTGCCTGAGCGTTCGCCTGTCCTCCTCAACCCGCGCTCCTTCCTCTCTCATGGGGAGGAGCGCCGGCGCGAGGAGGATTCTCGAGCACGCTCCATTCTGCCGGGACCTTCCCACCGGAGCTGCGCGGGGTACGAGAGGCGGGCCCGGGCGCGTTCCCAGACCCCCCAGTCCTCGAGGAACCCGCGCTCCAGTCGATCCCCCTCTCGCCGCTCCTTGTCTCCCACCCACCGGTCGCGCTCCCTGGACCGGCGGGTGGACGATCTCCACCGACAACTCCAGGTCCTGAAGGGCCATTCCAAAGATTCCTTCGCCGACTTAGAGATCTCCTCCCAGCCGGCGCTCGCCTCGAGGATCCTGCGGACCCCGAATCCGCCGGAGTTCAAAATGCCGGCGATCGAGCCCTATGACGGGGCGGCGGACCCGCGGGATCACGTCGAAAGTTTCAGGACCCTTATGCTCCTCCACGGAGCATCATATCCCCTTCTCTGCAAGGCTTTCCCGGCAACCCTCCGTGGCCCGGCGAGGGCGTGGTTCGCCGGGCTGGAGGCTGACTCAATCCGGTCCTTCGACCAGTTCACTCGCCTCTTCATCACTCATTTCGCCGTCAGTAGCCGGCGGCGACTGGTCTCCGACTCCCTCTTTGATGTCCGGCAAAACAAGGGAGAAAGCCTGCGGGATTATCTTACCCGCTTCAACAGGGCTACGCTGGAGATCCGGAACCTGAGTCAGGAGGTAGCTCTTTCAGCCCTGAAGCGTGGCTTCTGGAAGGGCAGACTCACCTTCTCCCTGGACAAACGCCTGCCGCGGAGCTTCCCAGAGCTGTTGTCCCGGGCGAACCAGTTTGCGGACGCCGAGGAGGCGGCCGCCCACCGGAGCAAGGAGGCCGCCGAGATCCCTCAAAAGCTTGGGAAGAAAAGGCGGAAAGAGGCACGCCAGAGGAGGAGCCCGACGCCTCAGCGTCGGCGCAGAAGCCCGTCGCCGGCGAAGAACCACGGCGCCCCACGCCCTCGTTCTCCGCCCCGATGTTTTCACCGGTACACCCCTCTCCTGACTCCCCGGGCCCAGATCCTTATGGAGATCAAGGGGCGGGAGGACCTCCCGGCCCCGAGACAGATGCGGAGGATCCCTGGGAAGAGGCCCTCCCGGGCGTACTGTGAGTACCACCGAGACCACGGCCACGACACGGAGGACTGCTTCCAGCTTCGGGACGAGATCGAGGCTCTCATCCGCCGGGGGCGTCTCGGTCGATATGTGAGCGACCGACGTCCCCCCGCAGACCCGCGTCCGGCCGACCCGGCCCCTCCGGAGCCTCGGGAGCAGAATCGACCCGTTGCGGGCGTGATCCACACTATCACTGGGGGCTGCCCCCGGCCCGTGAGGAACGCAGGGGGCCCGACGGAAGCATCAGGGGCGGCCGTCGCAAAGAGACAGAGGGTCGGCAATGTAATCACCTTTTGTGATGAGGATGTAAAGGGGGTTCAGACCCCCCACGATGACGCCATGGTGATCTCCCTCACTATGGCAAACTATGATGTAAGGCGTGTTCTTGTGGATAGTGGAAGCTCAGCTGATATCTTGTTTTACG
The DNA here is from genome assembly GCF_009389715.1 of Phoenix dactylifera. Classification (NCBI taxonomy): domain Eukaryota; kingdom Viridiplantae; phylum Streptophyta; class Magnoliopsida; order Arecales; family Arecaceae; genus Phoenix; species Phoenix dactylifera. The sequence goes on from NW_024068293.1 coordinate 77,242, forward strand.
AGGCCTTCCAAAAGATGGGCTTGTCCAGACAATTGTTGCACAAAATATCCACCCCCCTCATAGGATTCACCGGTGACGCTGTCCCGGCGGAAGGTGTCGTTGAGCTGCCTGTGACTGTGGGCGTCGCACCCGCAGAAGCCACGGTGCGACTCGGGTTCTTGGTCGTCCGTGTTCCCTCGGCCTATAACGCTATCCTCGGACGACCCGGACTGAACGCCCTTCGCGCGGTGGTCTCTACGTACCACTTGCTCATGCGGTTCCCCACGGCGGTCGGTATCGGGGAGGTCCGAGGCGACCAACCGACCGCACGGCAATGTTTCCTAGCGACCCTCAAAGGGAAGAAGCCCGCAGAAGCCTTAAGCGTCGAGTCCCTTGATGCCAGAGACGAGGTGGCCTTGCGGCAGGGGGAGCCGGCCGAGGGTGTGGTCGAAGTTCCCCTCGAGGAAGGCCGCCGGGACCGGGTGGTCCGGGTCGGCGCCAATCTCGACCCGGGAGCTCGGGCCCGGTTGGTGAAATTCCTCCGAGCCAATGCCGATGTATTTGCCTGGTCGGCGGCCGATGTACCTGGGATCGACCCGGAGGTCATTTCTCACGCCCTCAACGTCGACCCGACCCACCGGCCAGTGAAGCAGAAGAAGAGACACTGTGCCCCGGATCGGATCCGGGTGGTCGACCAGGAGGTAGACAAACTCTTGGAGGCAGGATTCATAAGGGAGGTGAGTTACCCCGCGTGGCTGGCAATTGTTGTACTTGTCCGGAAGGCGAGCGGGAAGTGGAGGATGTGCGTCGACTATACCGACCTGAACAAGGCGTGCCCTAAGGATAGCTTCCCGCTTCCGCGGATAGACCAACTGGTCGACGCGACTTCCGGATATCAGCTGCTGTCTTTCATGGACGCCTTCTCCGGTTACAACCAGATAATGATGGCCCCACAGGACGAGGAGAAAACTGCCTTTATAACGGACCGGGGGCTGTACTGCTACAAGGTAATGCCCTTCGGTCTGAAGAACGCTGGCGCCACTTACCAGCGCCTCGTCAACAAAATCTTCAAAGAGCAAATCGGCCGGAACATGGAGGTGTACGTGGACGATATGCTGGTGAAGAGCCGCCAGGCAGACCAGCACATCGTGGATCTGGAGGAGACTTTCACCACCTTACGGAAGTTTCGCATGAAGCTGAACCCAGCGAAGTGCGCCTTTGGCGCTTCGGCCGGGAGGTTCCTTGGTTTCATTGTCAACCAGCGGGGTATCGAAGCCAACCCGGACAAAATCAAGGCCATCCAAGGTATGTCCCCTCCGACCAAAGTAAAGGAAGTTCAGGAGCTCGCTGGAAGGGTCGCCGCGCTCGGACGATTTGTGGCAAAATCGGCCGAACGCTGCCAACCATTCTTCAAGGTGTTAAAACGCCCAAAAGACTTCCTTTGGACGGCCGAATGTCAAGCAGCATTCGACCAGCTCAAGGAATACCTGGCGTCTCCTCCCCTACTGTCCAAGCCGCAAGAAGGGGAGATGCTCTACCTCTATCTGGCGGTCTCCACAACCGCGGTCAGTGCGGTGCTGGTTCGGGAAGAGGCAAAGCTCCAGAAGCCTGTGTACTACATCAGCCGGGTCCTACGGGACGCCGAAACGCGGTATACGAAGGCTGAAAAGATCGCCTTCGCGCTGCTGACCGCGACCAGGAGGCTCCGCCCCTATTTCCAGGCCCATTCTGTCACCCTCTTAACTGATCAACCGTTACGACAGATCCTCAGCAACCCCGAGAATGCGGGATGGCTGGTGAAGTGGGCAGTAGAACTCGGTGAGTTCGACATCCGCTACCAGCCTCGACCCGCCATCAAGGCCCAGGTGCTCGCGGACTTCCTCGCTGAGTGCACGGTGCAGGAGGCGGAACCTAGACCGCCGGAAACGCCCAGCCTCGACCTCCCGACCTGGACGCTTCACATCGATGGGTCGTCGAACCCCGAGGGTGGAGGGGCCGGGCTGGTCCTTACCAGTCCTGATGGAGTGATAGCCGAGTATGCCTTGAGGTTTGGATTTCCAGTTACCAACAACGAGGCGGAATACGAGGCCCTAGTCGCGGGACTCAAACTCACCGGGGAGCTCGGCATCCGGCATTTGAAGGTCTTCACCGACTCCCAGCTGGTGGTCGGGCAGGTCCGTGGGGAGTTCGAGGCCCGGAGCCCGACCATGCAGAACTACGTCCGGAAGGTGCAAGCACTCATTCCCGACCTCGGCAGTGTCGACATCCAGCAGGTCCCCAGAAGCGAAAATGCCAGGGCCGACAGGTTGTCCCGCTTGGTGGGCGCAGAGGCGCACAACTTATCGAGGGCAATCTACCTGGAGACCCTGGATGCCCCGAGCATCGGCGAGGCTGGAGCGGTGATGGCGATTGATCCGGAGCCGTCTTGGATGGACCCGCTCGTCGCCTACCTCGCCGAAGGGATCCTCCCTGAAGACGAAGATCAAGCTCGGCGACTTGTCAGGAAGTCCGCCCACTACGTACTCTATGAAGGGAGGCTGTATCGGACCTCGTTTACCGCCCCCCTCTTAAGGTGCCTCCGCCCCTCGGAGGCGGCCTACATCCTCGGCGAAGTCCATGAGGGCGTCTGCGGATCGCACTCGGGGGCTAGGTCCTTGGCGCACAAGATCATGAGGCAAGGCTATTATTGGCCTACCTTGTTGGAGGACTCAAAGGATCACGTACGGAAATGCGACGCCTGCCAGCGCCACGCCAACGTCCAGAGAGTCCCTTCTGTCCCCTTGGCACCAATCACCGCACCCTGGCCCTTCGCACAGTGGGGAATGGATATCCTCGGACCATTCTCCGTCGCTTCCGCCCAGCGGAAATTCTTGATTGTTGCAATCGACTACTTCACCAAGTGGGTGGAGGCAGAGCCGCTGGCCACTATCACGGAGGCGCAAGTCCGGAAGTTCGTGAAGAAAAACATCATTGTCCGATTTGGGGTACCCCGGGTCCTCATCTCGGATAATGGTCGACAGTTCGACAACAAGCATTTCCGTGACTTCTGCGAGGAATTCGGGATCGAGCATCGGTTCACATCTGTGTCGCATCCCCAAACCAACGGTGAGGCCGAGGTGACAAACCGGACAATCCTCCAAGGAATTAAGGCGCGAATCGGTCGGACGGGGCAAGCTTGGGTCGAAGAACTCGAGAACGTCCTTTAGGCGTATCGGACCACGCATCGGACCCCTACCGGGGAGACGCCTTTCAGCCTAACCTATGGCACGGAAGCGGTTGTCCCCGTGGAGCTCGGACTCCCCTCGCCCCGGGTGGCTACGCACCGACCCGAGGCCAATTCGGAGCAACTCCGAGGAAACTTGGACCTCTTGGAAGAAGCGAGGGAAATGGCGCAGGTTCGGATGGCGATGTATCAGCGGAGGGTGGCCCGATATTATAACTCCAAGGTCCGACCAAAACTTTTCAGAATCGGAGATCTGGTGCTAAGGCGAGCCAAAGCATCTCAACCCGCGGAAGGTGGGAAGCTGGCGCCAAATTGGGAAGGCCCGTATAGGGTTCGCTGGGTAAACCGACCTGGCTCCTACCAGTTGGAGGCCCTAGATGGTCGAGAAATTCCAAGGAGCTGGAATTCCGCTAACCTACGGGTGTATTACCAGTAGAAAGACAAAGCCAGAAAGACAGTTCAAAAAATGTATAGTCCTTTTCATCTCAATAATTTCTGGTTACAATGGCGTGTTCGTGTGATTACAAAGAATTCCCAGAGGAGAATTGGGGAGTAAAGAAAGTAAGGAAGAGGTGGGGACTCCGTTAAGCTGAAGATCTGGGATCCCGAACCCTCCATCCGAAGCAGCTGCAATCCCACCGGGCGTAGGTGCTTCCCCCCGGAGGCGCCATCGACGCCTCACGCAAAAGACGAAGAGCCGGCGCGGACGAAGAAGAAGTTCGCACTGCTTCTAGAGGAACGCCACCTCCAAGGGATATTCCGGTCCTCCCCAGGAGAAGGGGAGGAAAGGAATACAAGGGAGAATAGCGCGAGGAGGCGCGATCCCGGATGAAGCGTCTAGCGCAGAGCTCAATCGGAAGGTGGGACTGAAAAGAGGGGGATGTGATCCCGGATGAAACGCCTAGAGCGGAGTTCCGCCGGGGAGAATCTCCTTGTTGATCCCAGATGAAACGGCTAGTTGGCGGAAGTCGCGAGGGGCGCGCCTCCCGTTCCTCCGGCAGGGGTTTCCCAGCCACGCACCGGAGAGGAGGTCCACGATCCATGGCAACCTGAACAGCTCCGGCTTGGCAGGCTCCACCGCACCTGCACTTATATTTATAGCCAAACTGTGGCCCCCCGGTCGTTCCGATGCGGGTGGCTCCAATAAATGCGGGCGCATCGAATCCGGAGCCATTCCGGCTCTCGAGGCGTATCCTCCCACGACCTCCTAAGCGTCGTTCTCCTTAATTGCATTCTTCATGCAGGACACTCCGGGCGGCGTGTATCCCACGGCCCACGTATCTCCGCACGCGCCCAGGCCGCATCCGCCTCGAAGAACGCGCGTATCGCGGCCGCTTAACTGGCACTCCTCGCAAGCAGCAACTGGCCGATCCGATTTTCCAGGTAACGCCTCAATTAGCATTTAATAGCCTTCTGGTGTTCCCTAGGCGACGCTTCGAGAGGAGGAGAAATACGATCGCAGCTGGCCACGGAGAAACCCCGTCGAGCGGCAAGAGATAGGCGCGCGACCAACGAGTGGAATTCTCCGAGGCTCGGCCCTCGGATGCCAGGCTAACCCGATGATCATCCCGGGAGCAGACTAGCCTGAAGCCCCGACCGGTCGCCTCGGCTTGCGCCAGCTTTGGCCGACCAACGAGCGGAATTCCCCGAGGCTCGGCCCTCGGATGCCAGGCTAACCCGATGATCATCCCGGGAGCAGACTAGCCTGAAGCCCCGACCGGTCGCCTCGGCTTGCGCCAGCCTTGGCCGACCAACGAGCGGAATTCCCGAGGCTCGGCCCTCGGATGCCAGGCTAACCCGATGATCATCCCGGGAGCAGACTAGCCTGAAGCCCCGACCGGTCGCCTCGGCTTGCGCCAGCCTTGGCCGACCAACGAGCGGAATTCCCCGAGGCTCGGCCCTCGGATGCCAGGCTAACCCGATGATCATCCCGGGAGCAGACTAGCCTGAAGCCCCGACCGGTCGCCTCGGCTTGCGCCAGCCTTGGCCGACCAACGAGCGGAATTCCCCGAGGCTCGGCCCTCGGATGCCAGGCTAACCCGATGATCATCCCGGGAGCAGACTAGCCTGAAGCCCCGACCGGTCGCCTCGGCTTGTGCCAGCCTTGGCCGACCAACGAGCGGAATTTCCCGAGCCTCGGTCCTCGGATGCCAGGCTAACCCGATGATCATCCCGGGAGCAGACTAGCCTGAAGCCCCGACCGGTCGCCTCGGCTTGCGCCAGCCTTGGCCGACCAATGAGCGGAATTCCCTGAGGCTCAGTCCTCGGATGCCAGGCTAACCCGATGATCATCCCGGGAGCAGACTAGCCTGAAGCCCCGACCGGTCGCCTCGGCTTGCGCCAGCCTTGGCCGACCAACGAGCGGAATTTCCCGAGGCTCGGCCCTCGGATGCCAGGCTAACCCGATGATCATCCCGGGAGCAGACTAGCCTGAAGCCCCGACCGGTCGCCTCGGCTTGCGCCAGCCTTGGCCGACCAACGAGCGAAATTTCTCGAGGCTCGGTCCTCGGATGCCAGGCTAACCCGATGATCATCCCGGGAGCAGACTAGCCTGAAGCCCCGACCGGTCGCCTCGGCTTGCGCCAGCCTTGGCCGACCAACGAGCGGAATTCCCCGAGGCTCAGCTCTCGGATGCCAGGCTAACCCGATGATCATCCCGGGAGCAGACTAGCCTGAAGCCCCGACCGGTCGCCTCGGCTTGCGCCAGCCTTGGCCGACCAACGAGCGGAATTTCCCGAGGCTCAGTCCTCGGATGCCAGGCTAACCCGATGATCATCCCGGGAGCAGACTAGCCTGAAGCCCCGACCGGTCGCCTCGGCTTGCGCCAGCCTTGGCCGACCAACGAGCGGAATTCTCCGAGGCTCAGTCCTCGGATGCCAGGCTAACCTGATGATCATCCCGGGAGCAGACTAGCCTGAAGCCCCGACCGGTCGCCTCGGCTTGCGCCAGCCTTGGCCGACCAACGAGCGGAATTCCCCGAGGCTCAGTCCTCGGATGCCAGGCTAACCCGATGATCATCCCGGGAGCAGACTAGCCTGAAGCCCCGACCGGTCGCCTCGGCTTGCGCCAGCCTTGGCCGACCAATGAGCGGAATTTCCTGAGGCCTGACCCTCGGATGCCTGGCCTAGCGCCGGAAGAATTTCCTGAGGCCTAACCCTCGGATGCCTGGCCTAGCGCCGGAAGAATTTCCTGAGGCCTGACCCTCGGATGCCTGGCCTAGCGCCGGAAGAATTTTCTGAGGCCTGACCCTCGGATGCCTGGCCTAGCGCCGGAAGAATTTCCTGAGGCCTGACCCTCGGATGCCTGGCCTAGCGCCGGAAGAATTTCCTGAGGCCTGACCCTCGGATGCCTGGCCTAGCGCCGGAAGAATTTCCTGAGGCCTAACCCTCGGATGCCTGGCCTAGCGCCGGAAGAATTTCCTGAGGCCTAACCCTCGGATGCCTGGCCTAGTGCCGGAGGAACTTCAAGAGTCAGGAGTCGGCGAGACGCTACCAAGAGTTAAAAAGAGGAAGGACGAAAGTGAAATGGGGAAACACTTTGTTTGCATTAACTTTCGTTGCATCAGGGCCGAGACCCATACAACATGGCAAAACGCCAACATACAAAGAAAAGAACAAAGAAAAAGTACAGAGGGTCAGCTTGGAGGAACCCTTGGATCGGGAACGGCGAGCACGTCCGCGAAGGGTAGGGAGACGGTTGGAGAACCGGCAGGCAATGGCATCGGAGGGGAGTCGAGGAGGGAGACCCCACTCAGGTCAATTCCGGGGTATTTAGTGGACACCCTTGCCAGGCCTTCATCGAAGCCTAAGGCAAAGGAGTCGGACCCCGCATCCGACATGTCACGGATGAACTCGGCGGACTGACGATAGGCCTGTACCGCCTGATGCCCAATTTCTGCGCTCTTCTCGGCCAGCGCCGCCTCCGCTCGCTCCGTAATCTGAGCTTTCGCTTCCATGACCTTCGCCACAATCCGGTCGTCCGCCTCGGAGGAGACCCTCAGCAGATCGGCCCGAGCCTCCGTGTGCTTCGCCTCGGCAGCGACGCGAGCAGCCTCAGCCTCCTCCAGGCGCGAATGAAGCTCCCGGTTGCTCGCACGAGTCCCCTCCAAGGCCGACTCCAATTCGGCCATCTTGGCTTCAAGAGATCGGGTTCGGTTGCGGGCGTTGTCGGCCGACTGCTGGGCCTTCTCCCACCTTTCCCGGAAGTCGGCAGCCTTCCGGGACTGCTTTTCGGCTCGCTCCTCCGCCTTCCTGATCTCGCTTTCGAGACCCGAGGCAACCTTGAGTTGCTCCTGAGCCTCCAACAGTTGCCTCTCGAGGGCAGCGAAGCCGAGTGCCCGCTCTTCGGCCACCTGGAGCCTCGTCTCGAGGTCCCTGGTCGTTCTCCCCGCCGCAGCCTGGCCTCCCTCCTCTACAGCTTTCAGTCGGCTCTCGGCCTTCGCCAGGAGCCTCGCCTGTTCCTCGTGGCTCTCCTCCAGACGGATCATGTACTGGGCGAGCTAAGAGACAGGAAAAATGAGAGCGTCAGACGGAGATCAATAGAGCCTATAAATGACGAAAGCGACCAAAAGAACACTCACCGACATGAGACAGACGCAGCTGGCAGCTCCGACTTCAGGGATCCTCATCTGCCGGACCTGCCTACGGTCACCCTCCAGCAGCACCGTCTCGATGAGGTTTCGGGCGCCGGCGAAAGTGAAGGCCGACCTCGACTTTGCCCCGGAGCCGGACGGTGGTTCTGCGGCCTTGCCCTTACCCATTGCTTGAGGGAGAGTCATGCCGACCGTGCTCGGGGCGGGGGCCGCGCCAGAAATCGACAGGGTCCCGCTCGGCCGGGGCCTCGGCGCGCCCCTCCTTGTCGTATCATCCGAGGCCGACCGAGTCGAAGGCCGGGCTGGGGACCAACCACGGGCGCGCCCGGATGACACCTCCGGAAAAGCGGTAGTCTCATCACCGGAGGGCTGATATGGCGTCAGCTGTCGGTCCGAGCCCGCGGCGTCCCCCTGATCGGTGGGCCCGGACCCGTCTGTCGGCGTCGGAGTCGCCTGCTGGCAGGGCTTCTTCGCCGGTGGGACCCCGCTCGGAGGAGTCCGTTTCTTCCTCCGGACCGCTTCCAGTAGGGACGCCCTACTAACAGCCATTGCCCTGTCCGACTGCATGACGTCGTCGATTTCTGCAAAAAGAACGAGATGGTTAGAAACTGAGAAACTGATGGAAAGAAGAAACGAAAGAGGAGAAAAGAGCTAAAAAAGAAGGAGCGATGGCGGGCTCACGGTCGGCGGGGACCGAGCTCAGACCGACGTTCACCAAGGTATCCTCGGAAATAAGGCGAGCCACCGGGGGGAGCCGGCCCTCGACAACCAACCCCCTCAAAACGGCGACGCCATCGGACTCCTCCCTTGACAACCTCGATAGGCCGATCGGGGACTTCATCGGCGTCTCCCAGGTTGTCCCGATTCCCCAAGAGGGATCTACGTCGATGAAAAAGAAATGCTCCTTCCAGCCATGAATGGAGGAAGGAGCCTCCTTGACGAGGCCGCACCCTCGCCGCGCCGCAAAGCACCACCACCCTCTATCTCGGGGGTGGCCGTTCAGGCCGTAGCATTCCTAAAAGACATTCAGGGTGGCGGGAACCTCGTGCATGCGGCAGAGAACCTGGAAGGCCGTCAGGGTACGCCATGAGTTCGGCACCAGTTGCGTCGGCGCCACTCTTAAACCTCGAAGCACCTGCACGACTAAGTCCGAGGAGGGAAAGCGGAACCCAGCCCGAAGGATGTCCTCATTGATGGCGACCTTCCCTGGAGGAGGATGGGACATCCTCTCCTCAGGCCCCGGGAGCGTAACGTTGCAGGCTTCGGGAAGGTGGTACCGGGCCACGAACCTATCTAGGTCTTCGGGGACCAGCTCCGACTGAATGCGGTCCGCTCTTACTTCGTCCATCCCTAACGGCCAGAGAATCTACGGTCAGGACGGGGTCAAGAGGGGAGAAGGGACCGGAACGACTGGGGTACACTAATACGAAAGGAGAAAGTACGGAGAGCCCTAAATTGAAGAATGGGGCAACTCACCGGAAGGGAAGGAAGAACGGCTCCGAGAGCGTCAAAAGAGGAGCGAACGAACAGTCCGACAGCAACGGCAGCAGCACAAGGGAGAAACTCGAGGATGCCTGTGGAGAGAAAGGCGGACGGGGAGGGCCCCCGGTTAAATAGGCGGAAAGGCGGGTGACACCTCGGTGACGCCAGAGGACGCCTGGCTGCCGAAGGATCGTTCGCGCCCCAAAGGCGAATCGACGCCATTAAGGAAGGATGTCCGCCGAAATCCGCAGACTGCCAGATCAGCGACAACCGCCATACGCCATAAAGAAGGCAGGGAGCTCGGAGCGCGCGCGCCTTTCCGAGGGATGGCGGCAATCTCGAAGCGTCACTCCCTTCACCCGTTCCCCTCCTGGTTCCAGGCTCGGAAGTGGGGGGCTACTGTTACGGGGGAACTTAGCCACCATGCCCCACGTGACCGGCACGCGCGCCCAGGAAGACTACGACTGCCCCTTAATCCAGCAATCCGACCTCGGGTCGGATATCTTCGGCTCCGCAGCCCGACCCCGAGTCGGCTGCCCCTTGATCCAGCAATCCAACCTCGGGTCGGATATCTTCGGCTCCGCAGCCCGACCCCGAGTCGGCTGCCCCTTGATCCAGCAATCCGACCTCGGGTCGGATATCTTCGGCTCCGCAGCCCGACCCCGAGTCGGCTGCCCCTTGATCCAGCAATCCGACCTCGGGTCGGATATCTTCGGCTCCGCAGTCCGACCCCGAGTCGGTTGCCCCTTGATCCAGCAATCCGACCTCGGGTCGGCAATCTCTTGACAACAACAGACTGTTCCCCTGAGGCACGCCGCGGCCCCCTGCTCCACTACTCCCTGCAACGGCCGAATCCGGCGCTGCCCCACGATCCCTTGTAACAGCCGTACAAAGCGGAGCTCCACTACACCCTGCCATGGCCGTACCCAGCGCTGCCCCACGACGCCCTGTAACGGCCACGTCAGTGGCAACCCCATCGTGCCACACGATGACCAATCCCCAGAAAAACCCCCCAGCCTGATATATATGGGGCTGGGGGGGAAGGGGGGGGTAAGCAAGATTTTCCAGAGTATTATCTTACCTGCTACCTCTTCTTCTCCTTCGATCTCCCCTAACTTGATCGTCGGAGGGCCCCCACTACCCCGGTGGTGGTGCGAGGCTTGCTTGCAGGTCTCCCGGCGGAAGGCGGAGCGCAACCGAAGTAATTCCAAGGGAACCCCATTTACACCGCTGTGCCAATCGTTCTCGGTTTGGACCCCCAGCAACAGTTTCAATTGACTCTTTTACCATACATTGTGCTACCTCTGAAGTTGGACAGCTTTAAGACCTTCTGAAAACCTCTGAAGACACCCACTTCGACGGATGACATGTTCAAAAATCTGATTTCATGGTTGCCGCTACTAGTTGGTACTAGTTGGTTGCCTCTTGATGATGAGCTCTTCCATATTTCTTTGGACAAATTTATTTATTTATTTATTTCACATTCCACAATGATAGTAGATACTTTCGTTGCTGTAATTACTCGACAGCATTTCTTGGGTTCTCAGAGTTACTCATTGGATTAATTATAAGAACTGGACTAGATGCAGCATTGTTTAACTTGTATACCGAAAAAGCCAAGTCTTGCGTGAGGCCATTTTGTCTTTCAGCACTATTGTATAATTCTAACAGTTTAATGACATATGGGAAGTTGCGTGTATAGAGTCCTCGAGCTTGGATTTGTGATGTATGGTCATTTCAATTGTTATGATGGACTGGGCTCTAATGTTGTCCATAGGATTGGTCCAGTTTTGTGGTCAGATCACAAAGACTCAGCCTTCATGTGAATCATCTTGGATATTCAACAATCCAGCTACTTCCTTCACCCAAGCTAAAAAGCAACTCGACTTCGAAAGTCGGGGGGCAAATGATAGGGGGCAAAATAGATCGTCCTGCTCACTACAGTAGGGCCACCCAATTTCAGCAAAATAAATTCCAGCACCAGTTGAGCCGGACCTCGTCCCCACCAAGAGTCAATCCGAGCTCGAGCTTCGTCGAGGGCTCAACCGACCTTAGACAGGTCTCTCCGCTGCTACAACCTGCATCAACCTTCTCTGATGCTTATAGCAAGGCGCCCCTTTGTGGGACAGCCGTGAGGGAAAAATTACCATATACTAGTTGCGCACGATGTTAAGCACGTGCGTGCTCCCACAAAGCGGACAATACCTTGCCCTCCGCCTGAGCTGCCCCAACACTCTCCATAGACAACGCTCCCTGGCCAAGCTCAGGGCGCCTCTATATTCACTGACGCACCCCGACCGAGCTCGGAGTGCCTTATCCAATAACACGGGGCGCTCTACCGAGCACATCTCAGAAACAGAAATGCCGGGCTAGCCTCAGCACCCGTCAAGCCGACCTCGCGGCCTTGCCCATGGCCGCATCTATGAGTGTGCCCACACCCACCTACATGGCCGTACATCGCAGCACCTCCGCGCTATGCTTTATCTGCTGGCCAACGACAGTCAAAGACAACGCCATGCTACTCCGACCATCCCCTGCTACGACTATTAATGCCTTACCGTTCACAAGAATGGACTGCACTGGCGCCACAAGCAAGCTCTAGCTATACGCCATCTGGCTTAAAGCTATTTCCTCTCATGATGAGAACGGACCATACCTCCGCCACCTGGGCACTTCTACAGAGGCTATAAATAACCTCATCAGGTAACGCCTAAGTGAACTTTTAGAAATCCATCCTAAATCCACTTTAACTTGATTGTCGGAGGGCCCTCACTGGAACCACCGGTGAGACTTTGTGCAGGTACACCAATCGCGGGAGGTGACTCGCCCTTTTTCTCGACGCTCCGGCGGCTCCCTCGACTCCTCCGGCATGGTCACCCTCAGGCTAAATTTGAACCACAACAATAAGATTATTGGGGTTTTTGAATTTATATAGAAAATAATTGGATGAGACTAAGGCCCCGTTTGGGAGCGCTTTTAGAGGGCTAAAAAGCACCTTTTGGCCCTTCGAAAGCACTTTTAGATGAAATATAGGTGTTTGGTAAAAATTTTGAGAAGTTGTTTTAGTTTTTCTAAAAAACTAAAAATAACTTTTTGGAAGAAGCTCCATTTTGGAGCTTTTTGAAAAAGCACTTTTAGGCCCAGTTAGAAAGCTTTTTGACCAAAATATCGGTTATAAAATATAACAATCACACAAAATATCCTATTAATAATTGTTTAACCAAGTTTATCACATAGCTAGAAAATTTGTTATATTATGAAAAATTAATTTACGCTAATAATTATAATATTTTATATCTTTATTATTATATTATACTATAAATATAATATTATATTACATTATATCATAATATATTGGTATGTTATGTTAAATAATTTAATATTATATTAAACTATTATGCTATAGTATAGAATATTATATTACTATATTATAATAATATTATATTACATTACAGTAATATTATACTATATCATATATTTATGTATTAATGCATATTATATTTTGTTATGCTCTACTGTATAATACTATGCAATTTTATTTATGGTCATTTTGTCATACCAAAAGTACTTTGTTAGTTTATTTATCAAACATATGTTAAAGTGCTACAGTACTTTAAAAATGTAGTTACCAAATAGCAAAGAGCTTTTTATAAAAGCTCTACTTCAGAAAGCTTTACTTTCAAAAGCTCTACTGCCAACAGCTCTTCCAAACGAGGCCTTAATCATTTACCTATTCCAATTTCTTATGTTAATCTCTCTCTTTCTCTCTCTCTCTTTTGGGTTCAGCATTGCCGTTGCTGTTTTAGTTGGTGTTGGTTTCTATGAGTATAATGGCTTGGTTGGTGTATGGACCATATATTGAATAGACACTCTATACATGCATATATATATATATATTGTGTATATATTTGTATATACATATATCTTTTCAGAAAATAAAGAATACTTTTATTTGTTTCATTCAGTATCAAAGTATAAATGCAAACATTCCAAACAAGTAATCTCGTAAAATAAATATCAGAGCACCGCTCTAGCCACAAGCTGAATTAAGGAGGCGTTGGTAGTATGTGTCATGCCCCGACTTGAGATTGCAAGATAGAAGTCGCGACAATCACCGCACACTCATAGGGAGCTCTCTTTTCAAGTATGTAAGGCATCTCAACATGATATCATAATATATAGTAAAACAATTTAAACTAATAATATATAATCTTTATTTCATTAAATAACTCAACTTACAATGTCTCACAATTCTAACATTAGCCTAATGTAATATATCAATTTAAATAAATTTTAATCTAAGATAACTTGTGCCACAGTTCTTCTAGTTGCTCTTCCAGATTAAAAAAATCCCGGTCGAGCTAATTCTTGGAACCTGTAAAATAGTAAAAAATTGTATAATGAGCTAGATAGCCCAATAAGTAATGAATATTTTAACTAGATAATTTATATAATAACATAAAATATAAATATAAATTATGATGAATCAGTATAAAGGCGTTCTTCCCTCTTTTAAAAAAATTTCATCCTCCAAATTTTCTTTTTGTGTATTTTCAAAAAGTTAGAGATACATAGTTTTAATCTCATCATCAAATTTTCAATAATTCTACTTATCAATACAATTTTATTATTAGATCTTATCAAAAGAATATGGTCTAATACCTCCAGACTTGATTTTTTTTGTAGATGATGTAACTCAAACTTCTCTCTCTTATAAACAAAAATCAATGTTTTAATTATGAATAAGAATATCAAGTTTGTCTGTCAAAATATCAACGGCTCTTAATTAACAGATCTACCACAAGATTAGATCATAAATAATACTAATCCGCCCCTAGTAGAATATTCATCAAAGTAGATATTAATTGAAAAAGTTCAAGCTTCAGATTTAGGAGGAAAGAGGTCTACCTAAAATATTCCAGATCCAAGATCGATGATCCATTAATTCTAGTCTCAAGATGCTAAAATTTTTTTTAGCACGATATAAAATTGGAGAACTTAAGATAGTGCAGCGACATTCATAAAAAATAACACAACATTGTCCTTTCATTTATCAAGGAAATCTTACTATATAACGAAACAGATCAATACTTTTGTTATTAAAACTTGCCAAATTAAAAGGATAATACTTCTAACCAACTTAGAAAAATAATTCAGACCACTATGCTTTCGCTGCGCACTTTGATTCAAACGACCAAAATTCTTTGGATTCACTAATAATTTTTGATCAAAATGCTATCTTGTATTAGGAACTAAAGAGATCGAAAATTTTAATTTTCTGGTAAACCCCAAAAGAACCTTTGATTCTCGTCCCCTAATTTACCTCGAACAGATCCATCTAGATTAACCTTTGAGTCAATTGATACATTCAAAACCATCATATAGGCTAGTTACTATAATTCAAAATGAATTAAATCTTAATCCTCTTATCAACTCAACTAGACGATTCCAAGTCAAACTCTTACAAGTAAAAACAACCCTGCTGAGTAATTGATTTATCCCCTACTCGGTTTTGATGTGTCAAAATATTTTGAGTGTATTCCTTGTTGGTCTAACAATTTTAAACAAGTATTTTCAGGGTAACAATGCTATAATTTCAAAAGAAAATCTTAGAAAATGGTTCATGGATCTTAAACTCAAGTGTCGGAACCATTCAAGCATTTTTCAGAACTAGAGTTGACTCCCAAAAAGTACGAGTTGACTCTGGCACAAACATGGCATACTGGCACACCATCGAGCCGTCTCCACAAAGCGCGAGTCGACTCTCTCAGACAGACAGAAACAGGTATTTCTGATCGCGAAGCATGAGTCGACTCGAGTCAAAGCGCGAGTCATCTCCCACCTTTTGGATGAAGCGCGAGACGACTCCCAACAACTACGAGACGCCTCTCTTAGGGAGACAGAAAGTGTATTTCAAGTCGCAAAGCACGAATCGACTCGAATCAAGCGCGAGTCGTCTCCTATCTTTCGGACGAAGCGCGAGCCGCCTCCTCACTGGTACGAGACGTCTCTCTCAGATAAAGGTAGAGAACTCTTTTTCTGAGGATCAAGATGCGAGACAACTTCCGAACTGCGCAAGCCGACTCCAACGAAAATCGACTGATAACCTGTCAGCGGGATTCTGAGCCAGAGCCGACTCCAGAATCATGTGAGACGTCTCCCACTTTAGCGAGCCGACTCCTGGACGGGCGAGATGACTCTAGCTTCAACGGAGTTTTTGTCAGGAGTGCCAGACACGACAGAACGGCTACCTTTTGTGTCTAACAACTAGTTTTTCTAAAAGGAAGCTATAAGAAGACCCGTTCTTAGTGAAACAGGAAGAAGAACGAAAAATCCAAACAAAGAAGGAAAGCAAATCATTTTGAAACAAGGGATCAAAGGACACTCAAAAGAAAAATTGGGAGAAAGCAAGTCTTCATCGAGAATCCATCCTTTCTCCGCACCTGAGCTGAAATAGAAGGATCTTCCATTGTTGTTTGACTTGGAAAAGGATCCAGAAGAAAAGAAGCAGCGTCTGGATTGGCTAAAATCATCTGAGAAGCTTCTTTTCCCTATTTTTATTAAAACTGTTTTATCTGCTTTCTTAGAAGCTTGTATTTATACATTCATTCACATATTTGGGTGCTTGATTCAATCAAGGGATTGAATCATGTGGGTTGAGGTTGTAGTTGGTAATCCTTTGTGAAAACCAATCGGGTTGTTTGTGAGCCCGAGTAAAACAAACGGAGTGGTTCGTTGTGAACCAGTAAAATAACAAGTTTGGTTGTGAGCTTGTAAAACAACCGTGCTGTAATTCTAGGATTATAGTGAAAATCTCAAGTGAAATTTGGGGAGTGGACGTAGGAGCAAGGGTAGCTCCGAACTACTATAAATCTTGTATCTTTTGCTTTGCTTTTCTATTGTCTCATTGTCTTCATATTATTAACAATCAAGACTAACACTTTGGATTAAGCACAAATTGAAATTCCACATTTTTAATTAAGCCCCAATTTACCCCCCCCCCCCCTCTTGGGCTGCCTACTGGGCAACAAGTGGTATCAGAGTAGGTGCTCTTTAGTAGTAACAGTGTCTAAGTCCCTTCTAGAGTAAAAGATTCAATGGCAACCCAATTTGGATTAACCTCGAGTGAAGGACAGTCAAGCAATAGGCCACTCCTGTTCAATGGAACAAAATACACCTATTGGAAGGAAAAAATGAGAATATTCATTCAAGCCCAAGACTATGATGTTTGGAGTATTATTATAAATGGGCCTCACATTCCCACACACATCGTTGATAACACAATAATTCCCAAACTCGAAGAGGACTGGGATGAAAATGATAGAAAAAGGCACAACTAAATGTCAAGGCTATGAATGTGCTTTATTGTGCCTTAGATGCAAATGAATTCAATCGAGTATCAACATGTAACTCCGCTAAGGAGATTTGGGATAGACTTGAAATCACCCATGAAGGCACAAATCAAGTTAAAGAGTCAAAAATTAACATGTTAGTGCATAAATACGAATTGTTTAAAATGAAACCATCTAAAAATATTACTTCCATGTTTACTAGATTTACTGATATCATTAATAGACTGGAAAGTCTTGAAAAAATATACTCTAACAGTAATCTTGTCAAGAAGATTCTTCGCTCACTACCACGTTCTTGAAAAGCCAAAGTGACGGCAATACAAGAAGCCAAGGACCTCAACATCCTTTCTCTAGAAGAACTTCTTGGGTCACTAATGACACATGAACTCACCATGAACCAACATCTTAAGGATGAGGATCAAAAGAGAAAAGGAATAGCATTTAAGGTTTCTACCCAAAAGGAATGTAATGAGAGTAGTGATGAAGGAGAAGATGTAAATGAGGATGATGATATTGCCCTCCTCGCAAAAAAAATTCAGTAAGTTTATGAGGAGAAGGAAGATGAACTTCAAAAGGAATCCGATAGTAAGAGGTGAAATAGAAAAGGATAAGGAGAAAAGGAAAGATCCCTTAGTGTGCTATGAGTGTAAAAGACCCAGGCATTTTAGGCTAGATTGTCTGCTCTTGAAGAAATCGCAAAAGAAAAAGAAGAAGGCATTTGTTGCAATGTAGGGAGATATCGACGAATCCTCATCAGAAGAAGAACCCCGAGAAGTAGCCAACATTTGCCTTATGGCTCAAGATAATCAGGTAAGTTCTAATGCATTACCAAGTTTCTCTTTTGATGAATTATATGAAGCCTTCAATGAACTAGTTAGTGATTATAAGAAACTTGGTATGAAAAATAAAGAGTTAAGAATTGAAAACAACACTTTAAAAGAATTATCTGAAAAATATAATGAAGAAAAATAATTCTTAACCGATGGAATGGAATTACTGAAATTTGAAAAATAGAAGAAAGTCAAACAAAATGAAGAACTGCTAAGAGAGAATCAAAATCTTAAAAAGGAAGTAGATAAATATAAGTCAATTGTAGAAAAGTTTACTTGCAGCTCAAAAAAATTAGATATGATTCTAAATAGTCAAAGAGTTGTTTTTAATAAAGCCGGGCTAGGATTTAGGCCTAAAAAGGAACAAAAACTTCTGAAGAATTTCTTTATCAAAGCAACAAAAACTGAATCGAATGAATCCACATGTCTCTATTGTAATAAAATCGGGCATAAATCTTATGTATACAACTATAGACAAATGTTAAAGAAGAGTAACATAAAGAAAATCTGGATCCCAAAAGGAACCATTCACACTAACCATGAAGGACCCAAGAAGACTTGGGTACCTAAAGCCTTTTGATTCATATACATATATGTCTTGCGGCCAACCAAGCTAAAAGAAATTGATACCTCGACAGTAGCTGCTCAAGACATATGACCAGTGACAAAGATCAATTCTTCACCCTCGAGTCAAAAGAAGGAATGGTAACCTTCGGTGATAATAGCCAAAGTCAAATCATCGATATTGGTAAAATTCAGATCTCTCCTTCTACATTCATAGATAATGTATTGTATGTGAATGGATTAAAGCATAATCTTATTAGCATTAGTCAATTGTGTGATAAAGATTTCAAAGTTACCTTTGAAGCCTCACTATGCACCGTAGCTAATTCAACAAATAATAACACTATTTTTGTAGGACACAGGCATGGTAATGTCTACATGATAAACTTAGATGATCTAGTAAGAAGTAGTCAATGCCTAGTAGTCACAAATGCAAAAGATAATGAAATTAGTTGGTCATGGCATTGTAAGCTAGGGCATGCTAGTATAGACTTAATCTCCAAATTGATTAATAAAGAACTAGTTAAGGGGATACCTAAGATAAACTTTGAGAGAGAGAGTATGTAGAGCTTGTCAACTAGGAAAACAGACAAGAAGTTTCTTCAAGTCCAAAAATGATGTGTCAACATCTAGGTCCCTAGAATTGCTTCATATGGATCCTTTTGGACCAACTAGGACCAATAGCTTAGGAGGAAAGAAGTATGGTTTTGTAATAGTGGATGACTTCACTAGGTACACATGGGTAATGTTTCTAGCACATAAAGATGAAACCTTTTCAATCTTTCTAAAATTCTATAGAAAAGTCTTAAATGAAAAGGAAACAACCATTATCTCAATAAGAAGCGATCATGGGACTGAATTCAAAAATCGTCTTTTTGAGAAATTTTGTGATGAAAATGGAATTAACCATATCTTCTCAGCACCTAGAACACCTCAACAAAATGGGGTAGTAAAAAGAAAAAATAGAACTCTAGTAGATATGGCCCGTACCATGCTATGTGAGGAAAATCTTCCAAGGTACTTATGGGCTGAAGCAGTAAATACAACATGCTATATTCCAAATAGAGTTTCCATCAGACCAATTCTTAAGAAAACTCCCTATGAGCTTTGGAAAGGCAAAAGACCAAATATTAGTCACTTTCATGAGTTTGGTTGTATATGCTACATACCCAATAATGATAAAAACAATCTAGGAAAGTTTGATACAAAATCAGATGATGGAATATTTCTAAGATACTCATCAACTAGCAAAGCCTAGGGTATTTAATAAAAGAACACTTGTTGTTGAGGAATCAGTACATGTAGTTTTTGATGAGAATTCTAGTCACTCACTTAGGACGGATGAACCTGAAGATGACACAGAAATTCTGGAAAATGAGATTGAAAGAATAACTTTTGAAGATTCATCCAATTTCAACAATAAAGAAGATATTGAACAAGTTGAGAATGAAGTAGTTGAAGAACTAGATCATAATCTACCTAAGGAGTGGAGATATGCAACTAGCCACCCTAAAGAACTAATTATAGGTGATCCAGCACATCAAATTAAGACAAGGGCATCTCTTAGAAATGCAAATAACTACTTAGCCTTTGTCTCTCAAATTGAACCAAAGAACCTAGAAGAAGCAGAAGAAGATGCAAATTGGGTAAATGCAATGCAAGAAGAATTGAACCAATTTATAAGAAACAATGTTTGGGAACTAATTGAAAGACCTAAGAATTACCCTATAATAGGTACAAAATGGGTCTACAGAAATAAGTTAGATGAAAATGGTGTTGTTATAAGAAACAAGGCTAGGCTCGTAGCAAAGGGATAAAATCAAGAAGAAGGAATTGACTTTGATGAAACCTTTGCTTCGGTGGCTAGATTAGAGGCCATTAGATTGCTGCTTACTTTTGCCACTTCTATGGACTTCAAACTGTATCAAATGGATGTCAAGAGTGCCTTTCTAAATGGGTATATAACAGAAGAAGCATACGTAGAACAACTTCCAGGATTTGAAGATCACATATACTCTGATCATGTGTTTAAACTTAACAAGGCACTCTATGGATTAAAACAAGCACCAAGAGCATGGTATGAAAGATTAAGTAAATTCTTATTGGAAAACAAATTCACTAGAGGACATGTTGATACTACTTTATTTCTGAAAAGAAAAGATAAGGACATGTTGATAGTCCAAATCTATGTAGATGACATTATATTTGGAGCTACTAACAACAATTTGTGTCAAGAATTTGCAGAATTAATGCAAAGTGAATTTGAGATGAGTATGATGGGTGAACTGAATTTCTTTCTTGGATTACAAATCAAACAACTAAAGGATGGAATATTTATTAGTCAAGCCAAATATATCAAAGAAATGTTAAGAAAATTCGGCTTGGAAACCAATAAATCCATAGGTACACCTATGAGTTCGTCATGCAAATTGGACAAGGATGAAGCGGGTAAGAGTGTAGACTAAAAGCTCTATAGGGGTATGATTGGATCCCTTGTGTATCTTACAGCAAGTAGGCCAGATATTATGTTTAATGGATGTATGTGTGCCAGATTTCAATCAAATCCAAAAGAGTCACACCTACTTGCAGTTAAAAGGATTTTTAAATATCTAGTTGGAACTCAACATATAGGATTATGGTACTCAAAAGACTCTAGTTTGAAACTAATAGGATACACAGATGCTGACTTTGCAGAATGTAAATTAGATAGAAAAAGCACTAGCGGCACATGTCAACTTTTGGGTGAAAACTTGATTTCATGGTTTAGTAAGAAGCAAAATTCAGTTGCACTATCAACGGCGGAAACTGAATATATAGCAGCCGGAAGTTGTTGTGCCCAAATCTTATGGATTAAACAACAATTAGAAGACTATGGGATTAAACAAACAAAAACAGCAATTAACTGTGTAATACTAGTGCTATAAATCTATCTAAGAATCCAGTTCAACACTCAAGAACTAAACACATTGAAATACGACATCACTTTATAAGGGATCATGTCTCAAATGGAGGCATATCACTCGATTTTATGTGCACCGATGATAAATTTGCTGACATCTTTACGAAATCCTTGAATGAAGATAGGTTCTGTACTCTTAGAAGAAAATTGGGAGTAATTGACTCCTTTCAATGATCATGCCTTCACTTCCCTCAATTCATTCCTTCATGACCTAATTCCCAATCAAATCGCGCCCTCATGATTATTTTCTGAAAAGTAAAATTCAATCAAACCAATTCTAGAACCTTTAGATTAACCACTATAAATGGTTTGAAGAAGGGCAGACCTCGAGCCGACTCGAGAAGTATTCGAGTCGACTCGCGTGCGAGTCGTCTCTGACTATTGCATGAGACGTCTCGAGGTCGGACTCACAGTGCGCTACTTTTGTCGAGCCATCTCGAACCTTTGCGTGAGACGTCTCGAAGAAAAACTGACAAGTCGAGTCGTCTCTTGTGCGAGATGTCTCAAATTTGAATCGACGATTCTTTTTACAGCTGTACTCATTAAACCTTGGGTTGACTCACCGATAGGACACCCACTTGAACCGCAAGCAAGCTGTTCGTCTTCCGAACACTTCCTCAACCCCTCTCCCCTCGTGCCCTAGCTCTCCACCATCTCTCTTGCACCAATGGGACCTAGGAAGAAGCTCGCATCCGGAAGGAAGAGATATGAAGAAACGGTTCAAGAGGAAGCGAATTCCACACGGAGAAGAACCGGCTCGACAGAACCCACAGTTCCGATCTCGCCTTCGTCGACGATCGAAAGAATTGTAACCAAAGGTAGGAGGATTGACTTCGAGTTTCTAGCAAGGGAAAGATTTACAATAGGAGAAAAGTTGAAAGCCTTGGGTTGGGACTACATGTGCTTGTTGGATTTACCCATCTACCCTGACCTTGTTAGAAATTTTTACCAATCCTTGAAGGCCGATACCCAAACAGGAACTCTGACTTGCTCTGTTAGAGAAACCGACATCATAGTAATCGAGCAACTGTTTGCTCAAGTTCTGAAAATGCCAAATGAAGGACTTTCCCCTGCAGGACATGGTGATAAAGTAAGTGCACTAAAAGCAATTCTGGGAAAGAATGACATAGGTCCCTTAGAGAATATTATAGCAATCCAACTACCTGTAGAGATGAAGCTACTCCACAGTATTTTAGCAAGGATTCTGTTCCCTAGGACGGGATGTTTTGAGAGGCTAACCGAAAGAGACATTGTGGTTATGTACTCTGTGATAAAGGACATTCAGTTAAACTTACCAAGAATGATGATGATCTACATGAGAGAGGCAGCCACAAAAACTAGACTAAGTCTACCCTATGGAATGGTTCTCACCTTGCTGTTTAGAGATTTTGAGATTGTCATTCCTGAAAATGAGCCACAGATAGTACTCCATAATGCTGAAGTATATAATGAAAAATCCTTACACATAATAGGTTTCAGTAAAATAAAGAGAAAATAGCAACGAAGAGGTTCTAGATACTTGGAAGAAGGTGAGTCTAGCCGAGCACGAGCACAGACTGCACTTCCCTATAGCTCATCTTCTGAATCATTTGGACAGCCAGCAAAATTTTCTATGGGATTGGATGATGGTCAAATGAAGAAAATGGCCAAAATAGTTGCAAATGAAGTGAGTACCAAACTCACCGAAAAGATAGAACAGGGTATCTAGAGGATTGAGGCCATAGAAGCCAGACTCCAGCACCTTGAGACAGAAGTAGAAAGGATTGCTAATGGTCTAGGGCAACAGCCAGCAGCATCATCTTCAGAAGTCGTGTTTCTAGAGGGAGAGCCGGCAGGTGAGGACGATAGTGTTATTTTGATGATTAACAAGTAATTATCAAGAGTATGTTATAAGTTAAATTGATACTTCATTTATAAGTTCATTACTCTCAGTATATTTGTGTGATTGATAATAGATACATGCTTTGTTCATTTGAATGAATCTAACCTTGAGAATGCAGCAAAGTGTGGATTGAGTCGACCCAAAGATTGTTTGAGTCGACCCCGGCACATCAAGAAATCATTTGGCGCACTCCTGCAAAAATGGCACAGATGAACAGTTGGTTGGGTCGACCCAAGGTAAGCATGAGTCGACCCAAATTTCAAGAACCTCAAAACATGAAGGAAATATGTTCTCTGGATTTACTGAGAGGGTCGACCCAAACAGTGGTTGAGTCGACCCAAGCTTGAGTCGACCCAAACTCTGAGAGGGTCGACCCCAAAGGCAAGACAGAAAGACAGACAGAAAATGGTTCTCTGAAATTACTGAGAGGGTCGACCCAAGAAGAAGTTGAGTCGACCCAAGTGAACTTTGAGTCGACCCAAAGAAAGGATGGGTCGACCCAAGTGAAGGAAGGCTGAAATCAAAGTTTCTGTGTTCTCTGAGAGGGTCGACCCAAGGAATGTTTGAGTCGACCCAAGGCAAAGTTGGGTCGACCCAAGGACAGGTTGAGCCGACCCAAATACGGGCTGAACAGTAACGGCTAGTTCTGCAGATGTACTTTTTGTCCTTCCCAATGTCAGTAACGGCTAGTTTTTGAATTCTAACCATTGGGGCTTGACCAAAGAAGGTGGGAAGCTATTTAAAGGGGCACTATTCATCAGAGAGAATAACTTTTGAAAGGAATATCAAAGAGTACTCAAGAACACAAAAGTGCCCTAATCTTCTTCATCAAGAGCTTCATTCAAGAATCAAAGAAAGGGATTGAGCAGATTCAAAGAGGCATCAAGAGCTCCATCCCCCCTGAAGAGTGAAGCATCCTTGACAAAGAAGAGCAAAGCCACTTCAAAGCGATAAATACTTTCTAACTCTTCTTTGTAGTTTATATTGTTTCATATGCTCATTTAGGAGTTTGAATCTTTTCTTTTTGTTTGTCAAACATTTTGTAAAGGTTCGTTGGTTAGCCCGCAAAACCAACAAAGGTTTTTGGTGAACCCGGAAAACCAAAGTGTAAAGGTTAGTTGGTGAGCCCGCAAAACCAACAAAGGTTTTTGGTGAACCCGGAAAACCAAAGTGTATAGGTTCGTTGGTGAGCCCGTAAAACCAACAAAGGTTTTTGGATTGTGAGCCCGGAAAACAATCCAACTGTAATCCGCGGGATTATAGTGAATTCCCAAGGGGACGCTTGGGGAGTGGACGTAGGTGCTAAGGAGAGCACCGAACCACTATATATTGTTGTGTTTGTGTTATGCTTGTGTTTACGTTTATTCTTGCATCATCTTCTATCTTTGCACTAGTTTAAATTATTCAAAAAGTTTAAGGAAGCATCCACCGCACTTAATTAAGAAAACGTTTAAAGCACCAAAATTTAGAAGAAACCAATTCACCCCCCCCCCCCTCTTGGCTTGTCACCTTGGGCAACAAGTGGTATCAGAGCAAGGTGCTCTAATAGTACTCATTGATCTCACAATTAAGAGTTAAAGATCATGACAACCCAAGTGGGATGTTCTATGAGTGAGGGACAATTAATTGATAGACCTCCACTATTTGATGGTATAAACTACACATATTGGAAAGCACGCATGCGCATTTTCATTCAAGCACATGACTACGATTTATGGAGTATCATAGTCAATGGGCTACACACAAACACTAATCATGATAAAGAAAGGGCTCAGCAAAATGCAAAAGCCATGAATATTCTATATTGTGCATTGGATGATAGTGAACTTAATAGCATATTTTTTTGCATAACTGCTAAGGAAATATGGAATATGCTTGAAGTTAAATATGAATGCACTAACGTTTCTAGTGAATTTGAAACTAGTTCCGAAGAAGAAGAGCATCAAACTGAAACTGAAAATCTATGCTTTGTAGCACATGAAGATGAGGTATGTACTCGAACACAAAGTGATTTCTCATTCAAAAATCAAGTACATACTGAAGCTCTATCTGATTTTACATTTGATGAACTTCATGATGCTTTTTCTGATTTATACTTAGAATATAAGAAGCTTAGTTTAAAGAATAAAAAGCTAAATCAGAAAAATCTATCTCTTGCTGAAAGCTATGATATAACTCAGAAAAATAATAAATTACGTTCAGAAGACAATGAAAGGCTAACTAAAGAAGTTAACAAATTTAAGCCTATAGTTGAAAAATTTACTATCAGCTCTGAAAAACTGAACTTAATGATAAATAATCAAAGAGCTGAATTTGAAAAGGCTAGATTAGGATATCAATCTTGGTACACACAAAAATCCCTTAATGATATATGTGTTAAATCCTCCACTATCTATCCTAAAACGGATTCTAATTTATCTAATGAACCTAATGAACAAAAACAGAAAATTAAAAATCCATCATCTACTTATATTAAATCGATGTTTGTTAAATTTAATAAGAGTATGCAAAAATACATTCCTTATAATTCTAAAATCTGCAAGCCTATGGACAAAATAGCCATTAAAAAATATGGGTTCCAAAAGGAACAATAATAGCTAACCTACAAGGACCCAAAAGAGCTTGGGTTCCTAAGTTGAAAATCTGAATATTTTCTGTAGGTGTATCTAGCACTCAAGGCTCCAACAAAAGATGCTAATTTAGAAATTGGGTGCTCTAGACATATATTAAAGAATGAAACTTAAAATATACTTTAGAAAAATAATTGAAATGAAAAGAATAATGAAATTAGTAATCCTTGCATCTCATCATTCTCTTTGCCTTAGTATCTAATTAAAACATAAATTGGAGGTATTAATCAATTTTGTGATATAGGTAATATTTTTTTAAAAAAAATATAATCAAATCACTTCATTTTATAGTATGCCTTACTTACTGCTGGATAAGTTGCTAAATGATTAATCAATTTATTAAGAATAACTCTATGAATTCTCTATATGCTTGATTGAGAGTTTTTATCAATGGTATTATCTTATTGATCATAGACATGAGAATGTATACTTGGTATGCCTTTAAATATATGCACTATGAATACCAAGATTAAAGAAACCACTTTTGGCATATAAAATCAACTCATACTAGTATGGACTTAATCTCAAAAGACCTTGTCATTGGTTCACTTAGATTAATTTTCGCAAGGTCAAAGTTTGCTATGTATGTCATCTAGAAAAATAAACTAGAATCATTTCTAAATTTGAAAACATTGTTTCCACCTTTTAGCCGTTGGAAATTCTCCATAAGAACTTATTTGGATCTCTAGGATTGTGAACCTAGGAGATAAGCTCTCTAATTTTGTAATTATGGATGATTTCTTAAAGCTAATGTTGGTTTTATTCTTGGCACTTAAATTGAAATATTTTCTGTTTTGGCACAAACTTACAAAAGGTTTCAAATGAAAAAGGTTTGCAAACTGTGAAAATTCATGGCACAGCTTTGAAAACCAATTTGTTGATAAAATGGTATTGAATACAATTGTGCTTGCACCAAGAACACTATTGCATATAGGGGTTATAAAAATATATATAAAAAAAAATAGAACCTTTGTTGTGTAAGGACAATGCTTTGTGATAGCAACTATCATCACAGCTTGTCATATTATAAGATTTCTATTAAATCTATTTTTAAAGAAAACCCCATGTGAACTCATGAAAAACAGAAAATCAAATGTTGCATACCTTCATGTTTTTCAGTTATACATATTATGTTCTCAAGAATGAAATATATGCCAAATCTGATAAAACAAGTATTTCTTTGGATATTACTCTTTAAGCAATGCATATAGAATATTCAATGAAAAGATACTAGTTGTAGAAGTCCGATTCCTGTTTACTTAAAAATACGCTAAACAGATCGTTGTTAGAACCGACTGTCGGTTTACCCTCACACGCGTTGCGACGATCGCAGCGGAAAGACGCGCGCGGGGTCGTTCATCTCATGAACGTCCAGAGGAACGTAGATTTCAAAAAAAAAATTCTGAGTTCTCTAACTCAGAAGATCATGAA
Source organism: Phoenix dactylifera (assembly GCF_009389715.1). Lineage (NCBI taxonomy): Eukaryota > Viridiplantae > Streptophyta > Magnoliopsida > Arecales > Arecaceae > Phoenix > Phoenix dactylifera. The sequence continues at coordinate 104,165 of NW_024068293.1, forward strand.
ATCTGAAGGAAAGGATTAAAATTAATTACTTGATTAATTTTCAGATCTACAATTAAAATTATAAAGATCAAATCTTTACCTTTGAGCGGGTAGATCTTCACCGCTATTTGATGATCGTGGAAATCAGGTTCGCTTGAAGCCGCACAAGTGTCCGGCCTCTACGGGTATCCACACGAAGATCTGGATTGATCGAGGTTGCGATCTCACCGGGGTGCTAGCTCCCTTGCAGAGATCCCTTTTGATGGTTGGAACTTCTCTAAGCAATCAACTCTTGATTGTTTCCAAGAGGAGAAAGAAGGAGAAGGAAGAAACGCTTTCTTTTCTTTTCTTTACCATGGAAGAAGGAGGAAGAGAGAAACACCTTTCTCTCTTTGTTTTCTTCCATGCATCTGATGAAGAGGAGGAAGAATCAAACATCCTTGCTGCTCCTCTTTTACCTTGCGGATGGAAGAAGGAAGAGAGGGAGAGATGGAGGCCGCTCGCCTAAAAAGAACCACCAAGAATAATCACCAAGGGGGCTGCCCCCTTTTTTATTCTTTTTCTTTGAAGCCCTAGGTGTGGACTCCTCCTAGAAGTTAGGAGGAGCCACACCAATGTTTGGCCAAAACGGGTCTCGCGTCCCGGGCATCCGGGACGCGAGTCCCGTCCATCCGGGTCGCGCATCCCGGTCATCCGGGATGCGGATCCCGGGAGCATCCGAGGAAGGGAGGGGCTCTTGCCCCTCCCTTCTAATCCTAATCAAATTAGGAATTAGGTGGCCCTTGGTTCATTGAATCTTAATCTAAGTAGAACCCAATTAGTCTCCCTATTTGATTCACATGAATCCTAATCTAATTAGGAGTCATCTTTATCTATTGGACCAAAATTAATTAGGACTCTAGGAATCCTAATCCAATTAGGACTCATATAATTTTAGTCCTAATCCAATTAGGACTTTTATAATTTTAGTCCTAATCCAATTAGAACTTTAGCAATCCTACTCCAAGTAGGACTCTAATAATTTGAAGTCCTAATCTAATTAGAACTCTAGGTGTCCTACTCCAAGTAGGACTCTTGAACCTTATCATATAAGATCGAGCCCAATTAATTAAGTCCAATTGATTCAATCAAATTGCAATCCAATTACAATTAATTCCTTCTTCAACTCACTAACTCTTAGTGGGTTAAACTAATTATCAATCAAATTGACAATTACAAACTATTGTGATTCCAAATCACAATCCAACCATTAGATCGATCAGATCCTCTATTGTGTGTGACCCCATAGGTTCTATTCTGTCTGGTAGTGAGATATGTTATGATCCCTATCACAATATCATTGAAACTCCTTTCAATGGGTTGGAACAATTCCAACTCTTCTCATTCGGGTTCACTGATCATCAAGTGAATGCCTCTGAGTCTCACAATCCACCAGTGACACCTAGCAGCATGTAGTGGCAACCCAGCAGAGTAGAATAGATGAACCTCTAGGTGCAGTTAGCATATGATACAGTCCCTCTATCGTGGATCCCAACAGGATGGAGGTCATGGATAACTCGTCAAACCCCATCATCTGTCATATGTAAAATTTATTCGACTCCAGTTCGAGATTGGAAAACTCTTTTTTCAAAAACTACCTTGGCCAAGGATTTACGAACTCAGTCTCATAAATCACATAGGATCTCTCCTAATCTATCAAGGTCGATAGATTCCATCTAGATGCACCCCTACTCCTGCAATGAACCTACTGCAGCCAATCTGCACCACAAGGACCCAAATGGATAGGGCCCATGTTTATGTGCTCGTCAAACTACAGCAACCTCACTGTGAATAGCCGAGGCATTGCAGGTCAAAGGACCAGTCATACAACTGCAGCATCAAGTAAGTCACTGACGAGTGGATAGACATCCAAGTGACTACTTGCTTTGGTCACGCTCAGTACCCTTGTTCTCTAACAAGCACTTACACAATCACTCCAGTGTCCCTACACTGTGGACTCAAGACTCATCCATCTGACTAAGTGATCTGTGCACTAATCTCAGCGGATCGATCACCGTCCCTCGTGATGGATCCATCGATCAGGAGCAATTCAGGAATTAATCACCAATGACACATGCCTCAAATTCTCAACTCTTGAGAATATGCGTCATCATCTTATTAATTCCTTGGACGATTCATGGACGCATAAGAACATGAATGAAAAGAATGCCCATCCTAATAAATTCATTATTAGGTCAAGTACAAATTTATGTCCCAAACAAAATAATGCGTCAGCCAAATTGGCTTCTAGGGCATATTTCTAACAATCTCCCACTTGCACTAAAGCCAATCAGCCATAAATCTAAGCCCCATCTTCTCAAGATGTGCTTCAATTTTCTGCTGACTTAGTTTCTTAGTGAATGGGTCTACCACGTTGACTGTGGAGTCTACTCTCTATGCCTCTACTTATTTCTTTTCGAGATAGTCGCATATCAGGTTAAACTACCGCTCTATGTGCTTAGACTTCTGGTGAGACCTTGGCTCCTTAGCTAGTGCTATGGTGCCATTGTTATCGCAGTATAGTGTTATAGCATCGGATGACATTACACCTAATTCTGCAATAAACTTCTTAATCCAGAAGGTTTCCACTGCACCCTTAGAGGTGGCGATACATTCAGTTTTTAAGGTAGAATCTGTAATGATCGATTGTTTGGAACTCTTCCAAATTACCGAATACTCTTGCACATATTCTAATGTAGACTTTCTATCATCAAATGTGTGTATTCTTCTACCTTTAACTCTGATCTTCTCCTAAAGACCAAGAACATGTCCTTAGTTCTTCTCAAGTACCTACGACTGTTCTTCACAGCTATCCAGTGCTCGTTGCCTGGATTTGACTGATATATGCTCGTGACACTCACAGCATGTGCTATATCAGGTCATGTACATAGCATGGCATACATGAGGCTCCCTATAGCCAAAGCATAAGGGATCTTGCTCATCCGCTAAATCTCTTCAGATGTGTTGGGGCACATCTTCTTAGAGTGATTTATCCCATGCCTAAGGAGTAATAATCTCCTTTCAGAGGTTTCCATGCCGAACCTCTTCAGCACTCCCTCTATGTACATATTCTGTGATAGGACAAGCATCCTCTTAGATATATCTTTATAGACCTTAATTTTCAAAATATATGATACTTTCCCAAGGTCTTTCATAGATAATTTCTTAGACAACCATACCTTGACTTTAGTTAGCATGGGAATATCATTCCCAACAAGAAGGATATCATTCGCGTACAATACGAGAAATACAATAGCCCTCCCACTAACCTTCTTATAAACACATGGTTCCTCCTCGTTCTTGAAGAAATCAAACGATTTGATTATATCATTGAAACGAGTGTTCCAACTCCGAGATACTTGTTTTTGTCCATAGATGGACCTTTGCAGCTTACAGACCTTGTGATCACCATCACAATATCATGATATGCTACAACAACAAGTAATATTCGAATGGACTTCAGCATGGCTACAGGTGAAAAAGTATCCTGATAATCAGTGCCTTCGCACTGACTATAACCTTTCGCCATTAGCCTTGCCTTATAGGTCTCTACCTAGCCATTCGAACTTAATTTTCTCTTATAGATCCATTTACACCCAATAGGTACTATACCTTCCAGTGAATCTACTAAGGTCCAGACTTGGTTGGAATGCATGGAGTCCATCTCTGACTTCATTGCTTCCAACCATTGCTCAGAATCGATGTCTAACATCGCCTCGTTGTAGGTATTGGGATCCTTACCTTCATCCCTATCTCCCATGGAACACTTCCTCTTCATCCTCTGTAAGCATACCTAAGTACCTTTCAGGAGGATGGAAGATCCTACTAAACTTACGAGGTGGAGGAGATACAACATGTACTGGCTCACTACGAATAGGTTCTATAGGCACAATGACTCGTTGCTCTTCAGAGACTTTCTCTTCGAGCTCAATTTTTCTCCCACTGCCTCTATCAAGGATAAACTATTTTTCAATGTAGATTGCATGTCGGCTCACAAACACTTTGTGATCCATTGGGACGGAAAAATCGTATCCTAATGACTCTTTAGGATATCCAATAAAACGAGTATTAATTGTCTTATCCTCTAACTTGTCTGCCTGTTGTCGCTTGATGTGGGCCGGACATCCCCAAATCTTGAGATAACTAAGACTTGGCTTCTTACCATGTCATATCTCATACGGTATGGTAGGAACAGATTTAGAGGAAATTCTATTCAATAAGTAAATAGCTGAAAATAGGGTATCTCTCTAAAGAAACAAGGATAAATCAGTGAAGCTCATCATGGACCTGACCATATCCAATAGGGTCTGATTTTCCTTCTCAGACACCCCGTTGAGCTGAGATGTACCAGAAGGGGTCCATTGTGAAACTATACCATTCTTCTTGAGATAATCTCGGAACTCTCCACTAAGGTGTTTACCTTCTCGATCCGATCGAAGAACCTTAATGAGTTTTCCTATTTGTTTTTCTACTTCATATCCGAACTCTTTGAACTTTTCAAAAGCTTCATATTTGTGTCTCATACACATATCAATACCGTGAGTAATCATCGGTAAATGAAGTAAACAATTATTTTTTCTAGCTTGCACATCGAATGGGCTACACACGTCAGTGTGTACTAGGGTAAGTATTTCAGTGGACCTCTTTCCGTGTCCTACAAAGGGTAATTTGGCCATCTTTCCTTGAAGGTAGGATTCACAAATCGGATATGACTTGGAAGTCAGTGAGTCGAAAGCCCATGTTTCTCTATCTTCTCCTATATGACCAAGCCTGAGGAGCCACAAATACTTTAGATTTATCTCATCTCTAGATCTTTTGGATCCTATGGTACTCACTATTTGCTCAGATAATTTTACAGGTACATCCAAATGTAAGTGATAGAGACTGTCAATCATAAACCACGTGGAACCAATTTATTTCTCAAATAAATGGAACAGCAGTCTTATAAAAATCTTTTTGTGCTAAACAAGATACAGAAATCAAATTTCTGCTAGCAGTAGGTAACAGTTCCTAAGTATCTTGAGCATATCTGACATACCTTCTTAAGGTGTGTCACCCTTTCTTGCTTTTTATGCTTCCCATGTATGTAGGACAGTTCCTCTTGCAATGGCCGTCCGCAATGCAATGAAAACACTTTCCCTTGCAATCGGCCCTTTTCTTGGAACTTTTTTTACTTGGCCTTTTCCTGGTCTTCTGCTTCTTCGCAGGCTTCTTCTTCTTCCAGGTAGACTCTCTCTTGGAAGTAGAAGCCAACTCGACAGCAAAAACTATGCCCCTTGAACTCTTCAAGGTTCTTAAGGTAGTTACCAATTTATTTAACAATTCTGTTTTGGTGCATACAGTCTTGTTCATATGATAGTTTACTATAAACTGTTCATATGAAGCTGGAAGGGATTGCGGGATCAAATCCGTTTGCAATTCCTTGTGCATGGTCATGCCGAGCTTCTCAAGCTCCTCAAAATCCTTTATCATGGTCAAACTATGATTATGGACGAACTGCCCTTCGCGTATCTTGGCCTTGAAGAGCCTTTTAGACACTTCAAACCATGCTGCGCGACTCTGTTCACCCTACAACTCTTGCATGTGATTCAATATATCCCCGGCAGTCTTCATGTTCTCATGCTGGCATTAAAGTTCATTGGACATTGATGCCATTATATAGCACCTAATTTTATTGTCATTGTTCGTCCACTTGTCATGCATCTTATGCTGATCAGTGATCAGACGGACTGGTAACACAGAAAATTCATGGTCTAACACACACCCTAATTTCACACAATTCAAAACTATTTTGAAATTGCAGAGCCAGTCTTTATAATTGGGTTTGGTCAAACGGTGGTTCTTTAGGATATGAGTTAAGAGTTTGGAAGCTGACTTTATAATCCTCAGAGAGTAAGATTCTAGTTAGAATTTTGTACTTGAACTCTATTTGTTTTAAGGACATTTAAAACAAACACCTCCCACTATTTTCTCGAATCTCTTACACTCCTCCGGTAGAGAAACGGAAACCTGCGACTCTAGATTTCAAGTGGGATGCTACGGTCCCACCAATTTACATGCCACCTCACCTAACAGTTATTGATGACACATAAATGATAAGTGTACAACTCTTTGTACAATGCTTCTCAAGCAAGTTGTAGCCTACTTGGTCTCCAAGTCATAAGAACCTCACCTAACAGTTATTGGTCCCGTTCCTTGGTTAAGTCAGACCCACCGTAATTCCCGCAGAAGTAAAGTCGTCATTGGGCCCTCACCTAACAGTTATTGGTACCCAACCCCACCTCTACCCCACAACATCTCATGCCAATAGAGAGGTCCAGTCCCCCGATGCAACTTGCCCACTGTATCCAGCCGAGACAAATCAACGCCGGAAAGACCTTAGCAACTCTACTACGGTGGAAGACCTTAAGACTTAATATTAGGTAATCTAGTCTTAGTGATTCCAACTTTGAGCTATTCATAGGAGATAATCGATCAATTGGCCAGGTAAGCAGGTGGGAGGCTCCCCTTACTCAGAGAGTAAGGTCCTAATTAAGTAACCACCTTTAATGCTTTCCTAGACACCAATTAGATCAATTAATCAAATATGGCTAGCTCAATGCATCGTTCACTCTCGACTGATTGAGGAGGTTTTAGGTCTCAAAGGATTTGCATTTAATGTAACAATCTATCCCAAACCAAATGTTATATAATTACATCTTATGTAAATGTCACATTGGTTCAAGTTTACATCCTATGTAAATATGAAACTCTTTCATATATTATGTGATTACATCTTATGTAAATGACATAATTATTTCAGTTTACATCTTATGTAAATGTCCTATTTTTAAGAATTTTATTTACATCTCATGCAAATAAATTTTGTTTAACTAATACATACATCTCATGCATACATTTTAAACACATCCTCATACAGGGGTCGACTCATGTATGCTTGGAGTCAACTCGAGTTAACCTTAAGTCGACTCGAGTTGACATCCTTTAATTATCATGAATCCATGATTTGATCATATCTTATTCATCTCATGCATATATAATTTTCCTTTTAAGCATAGGCATAAACAGAAAAATATATTTTTATGATCATGAATCCATGATTGATTCTTATCACATGCATCTCATGCATATAATTTCAGATCTGATAATTTTAATTTTAATCATGCTACCAACTGAATCTCTGATTATACAAGACATGATTTTTAATTGTTTCAATCTCATTGTAATTTAAAATCAACATGCAACATCATAAGAATAAAAATCAGCATGCTGAAATTTCTGAAATCTGAAATTTCAGCACGCAGAAAATTTCAGCAAGCATGAATATTAAAATTCAGATCTAATAAAATCCTAATCAAGTCTATTAATGTTAATCTTAATCCTAAAAACCCGGCTCTGATACCACTGTCGGTTTACCCTCACACGCGTTGCGACGATCGCAGCGGAAAGACGCGCGCGGGGTCGTTCATCTCATGAACGTCCAGAGGAACGTAGATTTCAAAAAAAAATTCTGAGTTCTCTAACTCAGAAGATCATGAAATCTGAAGGAAAGGATTAAAATTAATTACTTGATTAATTTTCAGATCTACAATTAAAATTATAAAGATCAAATCTTTACCTTTGAGCGGGTAGATCTTCACCGCTATTTGATGATCGTGGAAATCAGGTTCGCTTGAAGCCGCACAAGTGTCCGGCCTCTACGGGTATCCACACGAAGATCTGGATTGATCGAGGTTGCGATCTCACCGGGGTGCTAGCTCCCTTGCAGAGATCCCTTTTGATGGTTGGAACTTCTCTAAGCAATCAACTCTTGATTGTTTCCAAGAGGAGAAAGAAGGAGAAGGAAGAAACGCTTTCTTTTCTTTTCTTTACCATGGAAGAAGGAGGAAGAGAGAAACACCTTTCTCTCTTTGTTTTCTTCCATGCATCTGATGAAGAGGAGGAAGAATCAAACATCCTTGCTGCTCCTCTTTTACCTTGCGGATGGAAGAAGGAAGAGAGGGAGAGATGGAGGCCGCTCGCCTAAAAAGAACCACCAAGAATAATCACCAAGGGGGCTGCCCCCTTTTTTATTCTTTTTCTTTGAAGCCCTAGGTGTGGACTCCTCCTAGAAGTTAGGAGGAGCCACACCAATGTTTGGCCAAAACGGGTCTCGCGTCCCGGGCATCCGGGACGCGAGTCCCGTCCATCCGGGTCGCGCATCCCGGTCATCCGGGATGCGGATCCCGGGAGCATCCGAGGAAGGGAGGGGCTCTTGCCCCTCCCTTCTAATCCTAATCAAATTAGGAATTAGGTGGCCCTTGGTTCATTGAATCTTAATCTAAGTAGAACCCAATTAGTCTCCCTATTTGATTCACATGAATCCTAATCTAATTAGGAGTCATCTTTATCTATTGGACCAAAATTAATTAGGACTCTAGGAATCCTAATCCAATTAGGACTCATATAATTTTAGTCCTAATCCAATTAGGACTTTTATAATTTTAGTCCTAATCCAATTAGAACTTTAGCAATCCTACTCCAAGTAGGACTCTAATAATTTGAAGTCCTAATCTAATTAGAACTCTAGGTGTCCTACTCCAAGTAGGACTCTTGAACCTTATCATATAAGATCGAGCCCAATTAATTAAGTCCAATTGATTCAATCAAATTGCAATCCAATTACAATTAATTCCTTCTTCAACTCACTAACTCTTAGTGGGTTAAACTAATTATCAATCAAATTGACAATTACAAACTATTGTGATTCCAAATCACAATCCAACCATTAGATCGATCAGATCCTCTATTGTGTGTGACCCCATAGGTTCTATTCTGTCTGGTAGTGAGATATGTTATGATCCCTATCACAATATCATTGAAACTCCTTTCAATGGGTTGGAACAATTCCAACTCTTCTCATTCGGGTTCACTGATCATCAAGTGAATGCCTCTGAGTCTCACAATCCACCAGTGACACCTAGCAGCATGTAGTGGCAACCCAGCAGAGTAGAATAGATGAACCTCTAGGTGCAGTTAGCATATGATACAGTCCCTCTATCGTGGATCCCAACAGGATGGAGGTCATGGATAACTCGTCAAACCCCATCATCTGTCATATGTAAAATTTATTCGACTCCAGTTCGAGATTGGAAAACTCTTTTTTCAAAAACTACCTTGGCCAAGGATTTACGAACTCAGTCTCATAAATCACATAGGATCTCTCCTAATCTATCAAGGTCGATAGATTCCATCTAGATGCACCCCTACTCCTGCAATGAACCTACTGCAGCCAATCTGCACCACAAGGACCCAAATGGATAGGGCCCATGTTTATGTGCTCGTCAAACTACAGCAACCTCACTGTGAATAGCCGAGGCATTGCAGGTCAAAGGACCAGTCATACAACTGCAGCATCAAGTAAGTCACTGACGAGTGGATAGACATCCAAGTGACTACTTGCTTTGGTCACGCTCAGTACCCTTGTTCTCTAACAAGCACTTACACAATCACTCCAGTGTCCCTACACTGTGGACTCAAGACTCATCCATCTGACTAAGTGATCTGTGCACTAATCTCAGCGGATCGATCACCGTCCCTCGTGATGGATCCATCGATCAGGAGCAATTCAGGAATTAATCACCAATGACACATGCCTCAAATTCTCAACTCTTGAGAATATGCGTCATCATCTTATTAATTCCTTGGACGATTCATGGACGCATAAGAACATGAATGAAAAGAATGCCCATCCTAATAAATTCATTATTAGGTCAAGTATAAATTTATGTCCCAAACAAAATAATGCGTCAGCCAAATTGGCTTCTAGGGCATATTTCTAACACCGACAAACAAAGTTTAATTTAATTCTACTCTTGCCTTTTCTACTCGAAGAATAGTGGTTGTAAGAGGTCGATCCACAAGGAGGCGATTGGAGTTGCATAAAAATTAAAACGTTCACTCGGATTCGAAATCAATTTTTGAATGATAGAAGAAAAATATTATTTTGAGGATGTTGATGGATTCTCTAGTCTACCGGAGAATGTTTTTTAATTGAAATTAACTAAAAGACAGGTATTTAAATTCGAAAAGCATTTATATATTTAACTAATCAAAGAAAAGTTTTGGCATAAATTAAAATGGATGAAAACAAGAAGATTGAAGTGAACACAAATTGCATAAAGAAAGATTTAATGTATTGCATAAAAAAAAATTAAACGATTGCATAAAGAAAACAAAAATTAAACTGAACCTAGAACAAGGATTGCATGAAAGAGAAATGATAGATTTTATAAAAATAAATTGATTACAAAGGTAGAAATGAAGATTGGTAGCTTGATGCTGCCTTTCTTCTGCAAATAAAATGAAGAAAAGAAAGAAATAACAAAAATCAAAGAAAACTTCTTCCTCTTGGTGGAACATAAAATACTATTTTTTTCTTTTTCTTTTCTTCCCCAAAACAGAGCTTCCTCTATTTTTCTTTCTCTCTTCTTTTCCAAACCGATGGCCTCTTCCCCTCTCTTCTTTAATTATTTACTAATCAAGTTTTAATTGGTCGAGAATTAATCAAAACCCAATTCACCCCCCTTCTTGGGTTGTCTCCTTGGGCAACAAGTGGTATCAGAGCCGGAGCTCTTATATTAAAAGAGTAAAAGATTAAAATGACAACCCCTTTTGGATCTTCTCTTAGTGAGGGGCAATCTACCAATAGGCCTCCATTTTTCAATGGAACTAACTACACCTATTGGAAGGCTAGAATGAGGATATTTATCCAAGTCCAAGACTATGATGTTTGGAGCATCATAGTTAATGGACCATATATTCCCTCTATCTATGTAGATAACATTACTATACCCAAGCTTGAAAAAGATTGGGATGATAGTGATGGAAGGAAGGCACAACTAAATGCCAAAGCAATGAATGTACTTTATTGTGCCTTAGACCATAATGAATTCAATAGAATCTCTACTTGCAATTCTGCAAAAAAGATATGGGATAGACTTGAAGTGACCCATGAGGGTACGAATCAAGTCAAGGAATTTAAAATAAACATGCTAGTTCATAAGTATGAACTGTTTAAAATGGAATCTAATGAAACCATCACTTGCATGTTCATTAGATTTACTGATATTGTCAATGGCTTAAAAAGTCTTGGCAAAAGTTATACTAATAGTGACATTGTCAGGAAAATTCTTCGATCTTTACCAAGGTCATGGAAAGCCAAGGTAACGGTGATCCAAGAAGCTAAAGATGTGAACAAGCTGCCACCCGAGGAGCTCCTTGGATCTTTGATGACGCATGAGCTCACTATGAAGCAACACAGTGAAGAAGAGTCCTCCCACAAGAAAAAGATAATTGTCCTTAAGTCTACTTCTTCTAACAAGGATCCCTCTTGCAGTAGCAGCAGTGAAGAAGAAGACAATGAGGGAGATGAAGATGAAGCTCTTCTCGTGCGAAAGTTCAGAAGATTCATCAACCGGAAGAAGTCCTTTCATCAGAATAGAGGTTCCTCAAGTTCCTACAACAAGGATAAAGAAAGGAAAAGCGAGGGAATCGGATGCTATGAATGCAAGAAGCCGGAACATTTCAGAATCGACTGTCCCCTGCTGAAGAAGGGCAGCAAATACAAGAAGAAGAAAGCTCTTGTCTCCACTTTGACAGACTCCGATCAATCATCATCATCATCGGATGAGGAATAAGAAGAAAAAGCAAATCTTTGTTTTATGGCGAACGAAAATGAGGTAATATCTGAAACACATTTAGATTTTACTTTTGATGAATTGTATGATGCTTTTAATGAACTAATGGATGAATATAAGACAATAAACCTTAAAAATAAAAAATTGAAGCTAACTAACAATCTTACACTCAAAAGTACGATAAATTAATTAAGGATAAGGACTCTATCATCAAAAAAAACTTAGAACTTAAAACAAGCAACCAATTGCTAACTCAAAAAACTAATACTTTAATTAAAAATAACGAAAGACTAACTAAGGAAGTTTTAGAACTTAAAAATAGTAACTGAACTCTAAAAGATAACCTTACAAAAGATCTAAATTTACTAAAAACTGAAAAACTGAACTTAACAAAAGAACTTGAAAAATATAAACCTATAGTTGAGAAATTTACCTTTAGTTCTGAAAAACTAGAAATGATTCTTAATAGTCAAAGAGCAGTATTTAATAAAGCCGGTTTAGGGTATAAGCCTAACAACAAGCAAAAATTTCTTAAAAACTTTTTTGTAAAAGCCGGAAAAAGTAAAACAAAAAATGTAACTTGTTTTTGTTGTGGTAAAGTAGGACATATAGCAAAAGTACATAATCACAAAAAAACTGAAGTTAAAAGAAAGATTAAAAAGATTTGGATTTCAAAAGGAACCAACATTACTAACCTTGAAGGATCCAAGAAAACTTGGATACCTAAAACTGTATGATTTTCTTGTGTAGGAGTGTCTTGCAGCTAAGGTCAACAAACACTGTTGCTACTTGGATAGTGGTTGCTCAAGACACATGACGGGTGACAAGGAGCAATTCTTCACCCTAGAGCCTAAAAAGGGAGGTGCGGTGACTTTTGGAGACAACAACCAAGGTCACATCATTGGTATAGGTAAAATACAAATCATCCCTTCAACCTTTGTTGATAATGTACGGTTTGTAGATGGTCTTAAGCATAACTTACTTAGCGTTAGTCAATTATGTGATAGAGGTTTTGATGTTCTGTTTAAGCCATCTTTATGCATCATAACCAACTCAATTGACAATAGCTTAGTATTCAAATGAATAAGACGTGGCAATGTTTATGTAGTAGATCTTGAAGATCTCGCCAAATATAGCCGTTGCTTAGTAGCTAGTGAGTCTAAAGTCAATGATGCAAGTTGGTTATGGCACCGTAAATTAGGTCATGCAAGTATGGATACAATATCAAAATTAGTTAAAAGTGATTCTGTGATTGGTTTGCCAAAGCTAAAATTTGAGAAAAATAAAATTTGTGAAGCATGTCAATATGGCAAACAATCTAAAAGTTCCTTTAAATCCATAAATTGTGTCTCTACTATTAGACCCCTTGAACTACTTCATATGGATCTTTTTGGACCAACTAGAACCACAAGCCTTGGTGGAAACAAGTATGGCCTTGTCATTGTAGATGATTTTTCTATATACACATGGGTCATATTTTTAGCCCATAAAGATGAAGCATTTTCAGTATTTAAGAAAATTCATAAGGAAGTAACTAACTCAAGAAATGCTTCAGTTATAGCTACTAGGAGTGATCATGGAACGGAATTTGAAAATCATCTATTTGATGAATTCTGTTGTAAAAAGGGAATAACTCATAATTTCTCTGCACCTAGGACACCACAACAAAATGGAGTTGTGGAAAGAAAAAATAGAACCCTAGAGAAAATGGCTAGGACCATGTTGTGTGAAAGTGACCTCCCAAAGTATTTTTGGGGAGAAGCCATTAACACATCATGTCATATATTAAATAGAGTTCTATTAAGACCAATTATAAAGAAAACACCTTACGAACTTGGGAGAGATAGAAAGCCCAAAGTAAACTACTTTCATGTGTTTGGATGTAGGTGTTTCATTCATAATAATGGCAAAGATAACTTAGGTAAATTTGATTCCAAATCTGATGAAGGTATCTTTTTGGGATATTCTACATCAAGTAAGGCTTATAGAGTCTTCAACAAAAGAACCCTTGTTATTGAAGAATCCATCCATGTTGTTTTTGATGAGTCTAATGATGCTTCCTTCAGCAAGAGAGTAGTATTTGATGATGATGCAGGAATAATTGAAGAAAAGATGGATCACATGACTCTACAAGAGGATGAACCTAAGCAAGTTGAAGAAACTACAACAAGCCAAGATGTAATTGCCGAACATGGGCTTACACAGGCTTGGAGGTATGCTCACGGTCACCCTAAAGAGTTAATCTTAGATGATCCATCTCAACCTGTTAGAACTAGAGCCTCTCTTAGAAACTTAAATAATCATCTTGCATTTGTTTCACATTTAGAACCTAAAAACATTGAAGAAACTGAAAGTGATGTAAATTGGATAAATGCTATGCAAGAGGAACTTAACCAATTTACAAGAAATAAAGTATGGAACTTAGTTGAAAGACCCACTGAATACTCAATAATAGGAACTAAATGGATATACAAAAATAAACTTGATGAAAATGGAGTTGTGGTTAGGAACAAGGCTAGACTAGTAGCAAAGGGCTATAATCAAGAAGAAGGTATAGACTTTGATGAGACTTTTACTCCTGTAGCTAGACTTGAGGCAATTAGATTGTTACTAGCATTTGCATGTTACAAAGATTTTAAATTATTCCAATTGGATGTAAAAAGTGCCTTCTTGAATGGGTATATTAATGAGGAGATGTAGAACAACCTCCTAATTTTGAGAATCATCAATACCCCAATCATGTTTTTAAACTAAATAAAGCACTTTATGGTCTAAAACAAGCCCCTAGAGCATGGTATGAAAGACTTAGCAAATTTCTATTAGACCATGAATTTTCTAGAGGAAATGTTGATACAATTCTATTTTTGAAAAAGGAAAACAAAAATATGTTAGTAGTGCAGATTTATGTAGATGATATTATTTTCGGTGCTACTAACAATCGTCTTTACGAAGAGTTTGCTAAATTAATGCCGAGTGAATTTGAGATGAGCATGATGGAGGAATTGAACTACTTCCTCGGACTTCAAATCAAACAATCCAAGGGAGGGATTTTCATCAATCAAGCTAAATACATCAAGAAAATGCTAAAGAAGTTTGATATGGATGGAAAGAAGTCAATTGGCACTCCCATGAGCTCATCATGCAAACTAGACAAAGATGAATCAGGTAGATCAGTAGATCAAAAGTTGTATAGAGGTATTATAGGATCTTTATTATATCTTACAGCAAGTAGACCTGATATCATGTTTAGTGTATGCATGTGTGCTAGATATCAATCTAATCCTAAGGAATCACACCTAATTCTAGTTAAGAGAATTTTTAAATATCTAATAGGAACAAAAAATATAGATTTATGGTACTCTAAAGAATCAAGCATAAACTTAATAGGGTACACTGATTCAGACTTCGCTGGTTGTAAACTTGATAGAAAAAGCACCAGTGGATCTTGTCAATTTTTAGAAGAAAACTTAATTTCATGGTTTAGCAAGAAACAAAACTCGGTTGCACTATCTATGGCTGAAGCCGAATATGTTGCTGCCGGAAGTTGTTGTGCTCAAATTTTATGGATCAAGCAACAACTTGAGAATTATGGCATTAAACAAGATAAGATTCCCATAAATTGTGATAATACAAGTACCATAAATCTAACTAAAAATCCAATTCAACACTCAAGAACTAAACATATTGAGATAAAACATCACTTCATAAGAGATCATGTGTTAAATGGTGATGTGATGCTTGAATTTGTTTGCACTGATGATCAACTTGCTGATATATTCATAAAATCCTTAACTGAAGATCGATTTTGTATTCTTAGAAGAGGATTAGGAGTGATTGATCCATTCTTGTGATACTCTCCTATAATTCATTGATTTTGATGATTAGCTTATGTTGGATATAGGATTTCTCGTCTATGGTCATCAAATCATTCCTTAAGTTCTAAAGATTTCCATATCTCTCTCCATTGGCATGGAATTAACTGAGTTTTTGGTTATGTGCCAGAGTTCGAGTCGACTCGAATAGATTTTAGGGTCGGCTCGTGTGCGCGTCGACTCGCACATGTTTAGGAGTCGACTCTAGGTCGAGTCGACTCGCGTATGATCAGGAGTCGACTCGAGATCGGAAATCCGACTTTTAACCCTAAGTGAAATATCTTTTTCTCCACTTCTATTTTCAGCCGCCACTGTTCAAAAGCCCTAGAGTCGTCTCCTACATCGTCCCCGACCCATTTTCGGCCCTTTCTCTCGTGTTTTCTCCCATTTTCTCTTGTCCTTCCCTCAATTTTAGGTCAAAATGCCTAGAAAAGCCGTTGTCCCGAGCCGGAAGAAACCTCTCACCGCGAGCGGCGCCGAGAGACGGTCCAAGATACGGAACGAACTCGTGAGGCCAACACCTCCGGTTTCTTCTCCGCCTAGGCCGGTTCCCTCGCGTCCGTGCACCGGGAGGGCTGTCTATACCGGGAGGAAAGTCAACTTTGACTTCCTCTCCCGGAAAGGGTTCACCTTAGGGCATCGTCTTAGGGCCCAGGGCTTAGAGTACTTTTGTTCACTTGACCTCCCTACATACCCAGGGTTAGTTAGGAAATTCTACGAGACCGTCACATGGGGTGACGGTGGTATCCAAGGGACTGTAGCAGGTGTCCCTATTCTCATTTCGGAGGACTTCATTGCTCGAGTCCTCCATCTCTCCTAAGAGAGGATTGCTCCCACACATCCCACAGACAGGACAGAGGCCCTTACGGCTATTTTAGGGAGACCACCCCAATCCTCTATAGAGGAGGTGTCTGCAAATCAGCTTTCGGCTGAAATGCGACTCCTCCTGAGCATCATATCTAGGACCCTTTTTTCTAAGACTGGTCGGTTTGACTTTGTCTCAGAAAAGGACCTAGCATTGATGTTCTACATTCTACATGATATTTTCCTAAACTTTCCAAAGCTAATCTATAGGTATCTCTATGAACCCTTAGATAAGCCTAGGCTAAGTCTTCCCTACGGTATGCTCTTTACACTTATCTTTAGGGAATTAGAGGTCCCTATCCTTGAGAGAGAACCCACAAGCTCCCTCAGGTTCAGTGATCATATGGGTGAGGGGACTCTCGACATAATGGGATTCCATAAAGTAGAGGATGTCTGGGTTAGGAAAACATCTTCATCCACACCATCTGACCCCACTACTCACCATTCACCTAGCCTTGACCATGACCAGGACCACTACACAGCTCCTCCCACTTTTCCATCCACTTCTGGTCCCTCATTCCCATCCACTTCAGCTGGACCATCCACTTCAGCTAGACCATCTACAGCTCCACCATCTCAGCAACCCCTAGAAGTCCGGATCAGCACTAAGCAGCTCCGGGAGATGAGAGAGGAGATAGTGAGGAAGCTGAGAGATGACATATTGAGAGAGCTGCGAGGTCCACTTGATGCTCCCTCCATTGACATCATTCCCTCCACAGCAGCGGTATCCAAGATGATAGTAGACCTTAAGGAGGAAATGTCCAACATAAGGAGCCTAGTCCAGGGTCAATATTAGAGCCTTAGCGACATAAAGGATGACACGAGGAAGATGCGAGACAACATCAGAGAAGAGTTGGGTAGCCAGAGTCAAGGTGCGGAAAGGCTTGCAAATGCCTTAATCTTCAAGCTTGACACTATTCAGGAGAGTGTGACCCAGCTAACTGAGATACAATCTAAGGCCACCTCGAAGATCATCGCACAACTAGGGAATCTATCTGAGGGGATAAGCTTGCTCATGCAACATGCTAGACAGAGCAGGGGAGCCACATCCTCCACTACTAGACGACCCTAGTGTATTTTTGATTTTATGATGTACAGTCCCTTGAGGACTTTTCTGATATGTATTCACTTTTGTACTCAATCTTGACTTTAATACAATGAATAGAAATTTTCTTTCAAAAAACTGTGCAATTTGACTTGTTATTTTTTTTTCTTTCCTGTGTTTATATGCTTTTTTGCCATGATGACAAAAAGGGGGAGAAAATATGATGAATTGAAATGGAAAGGGAATCACTAAACAAAAGAAAATCTTTAAAGCAAAATATAATTTGTTCTTAGTGGATTCAATACCTCGAGGCTCATTATCTCTCTGTTGGGGCTTCTCAAGGAGTAATCTCCAGAATCTATTCAAGGGATATTCGAAGTTTAGTTGAATCATACTCAAGAACAAATTGTTAGATTTTTCCTCTGAAAGTAAGAATTTAAGCTCAAAAGTTTTAAAACATTAAAAGTAAATTCAGAAAACTTCAACAAAATTGAATGCACATGTTGAGGGGGAGAATCTGAAATCTTAAGAAAGCAAATTCATTAAACACATATAAGCCAAACAATTGATTGCATGATTTGAAGGTTATATAATTCCAAATGAAAAGGAAAACTTTAATTTCAGAATTTACTGATTCATACCTTTTAATTTTAGATAAATTAAATAACTAGACATTTGAATTCATTTCAAAACTTTACTATAAATCACCTCTTGGTTGAGCAATTCACTTTACAAATACTCAATATTTTGTCATCATCAAAAAGGGGAAGATTGTTGAGTGATTGATTATACCCCTATTTGATTTTGATGAGCTCAAAACATTTGAGTATATTTCATGTTGTACTAATGAATTCAATCTAGTGTTTCAGGCGAATATATGTGAATTTATCTTTAAGAGCATCGAGCCTTGGTTCAAAGTATTTTGGCTAAGTGTTGAACACAATTGAGCCAAAGTCTGAAGCTCGAGTCGACTCCGAAAGATTGCGAGTCGACTCTAAGTGTTTCAAAGGTTCTGGCATAATCTCGAGTCAACTTCGGTACACTACGAGTCGACTCCGACTGAGAACAGACAGAAGGACAGAAAGATGAATTTTAGGCCCTATCACCGAGTCGACTCCGAAGATTTCGAGTCGACTCCGATACTTGACGAGTCGACTCTCTACAGATCCGAGTCAACTCCAAGGAGTAACAGACAGAAAGACAGAGAAGTATTTTCTAGACCCTGTTACCGAGTCGACTCCAGAAGGATGCGAGTCGACTCCAACATTTGGCGAGTCGACTCCTAATCATACCAGAGTCGACTCTCAGAGAAAAGCGGACTGAAAGGTAGAAAACCAAACTCAGTGACCCTGTGAACGAGTCGACTTCGAGAATTCGAGAGTCGACCCCAAGTCAACCGAGTCGACCCCAACAAAGTGCGAGTCGACTCCGAGGCAGCTCAGATCAACAGACAGAGGATCGATTTTTCGGGCCCTAAGAGTCGAGTCGACTCCAAGAGGATCCGAGTCGACTCGAGAGAGAAATGCAGAAAAATAGATCTCTAGAATTCTGAGAACGAGGCGTCTCCAAAATGCCGAGTCATTTCTAGATCTTGGCGAGTCGACTCCAGCAACGACCAAGTCGACTTCAGGTTGGGACGGCACTTTAAATCAAATCCTGAACAGTGGACGAGTCGTCTTCAGTAAAGCATTAGTCGACTCCCGCAACAGCCGAGTCGACTCCAGATCGAGCGAGTCGACTCCAACACCAACGGATACATTGTCAGAAGGTGCAGACTGTGCAGAACGGCTATAAGTCAGTGTCTAACGGCTATTTTTTAAAAGGAACTATTTAAATAGCCAGAGTGAATAGTAGTAGACAAGAAGAGAGTTACTCCATCTGTGCATTAAGTGGTTTCCGACTACCAAGTATCCATTGAGAGAAACGACAAGCAAAAGAAGGAAGAAACGCATTCAATACATTCCTAGAAGTCTCTCCTTCGCATTCAAGGCTCTTCTTCTGACATCAAATCTTCAGTGCACTTAAAGAGGAGACTCAAAGTTCGAGAAGCCCTTTCTTCCTCTTCCAAAATCTGTTTGAGGGCTTTTAACTTTACTCTATTCATATTGATTCATATTTACTTTTTAAGAAGCTTTCCTTGTATCTTTTCCCAAACTGTTTTCTTACTTGATTCAATTAGGAGATTGAATCAAGGGTTGTAAGGTTTGTTTGTGAGCCAAAGTTAAAACCAACGGTGTAAGGGTTTGATTGTGATCCCGAAAAAACAATCGGGTGGTTCTAGTCGGTGAGCCTGTGAAAACCGACCGAGTTTGTTGTGATCTCACGAAAACAACAAGTTGGGTTGTGAGCTTGTAAAACAATCGGCTGTAATCCAAGGAATTATAGTGAACTCCCAAGTGAAGCTTGGAGAGTGGACGTAGGAGCAAGGGTTGGCTCCGAACCACTATAAAATTTCCTTGTGTTTGCATTGGCTATTTGTCTCTTCCAATCTCCTCATCAAGTAGCTTAATTAACCTACTTGCATTAGATTTAATTATTTACTAATCAAGTTTTAATTGGTCGAGAATTAATCAAAACCCAATTCACCCTCCCTCTTGGGTTGTCTCCTTGGGCAACAGAGTGTTAGGCTAATGACTCTCGATCCAGATGGCTCAGGGCACTAGGTGTAAAGACATCCTAACAGGCTTAATAACACAAGTCAACTAGGCTCCAAGGCCAAATTAGTCACTCAGAGTTTAATCTCAGTTATCATCATCTTTTTACGCGAACACTCGCTGCTTGCCAAACAAGAGGTCCGGTTACTCAGTGAGAAGATTTAAAATAAACTCGTTTTATTTTCTTCTTTATGAGAATATTTTTGATTTTTCTGCCTAAAAAGATTTGAAAAAAAAAGAGAAGGGATTTCAAATTTTTAACTCAAGATCTAATCTTTTTTGGTTGTATAAACTAGGAATTGCTTTGACAATAGCTTTGAGTTGAGAAATATGATAGCAGTTCTAGCTTGAGTTTTCGTCCCACCTGTCTTCTGCTAACATAATAGAAAACGATTTAGTACCTACACGTAAGCACATGAATAGTGGAGTATGTAAACTTGCAACTAATATGAATACTTTTAATCTTCTGGATAATTTAAAGTTATATGTGTGATGAACACCCTATTATGAAAAAAAAAATTTTGGAAATTCCTGACTAATGAAGTTTGTGGGTAACTTCACTGCAAACTCTCACGAGACAACACTCGTCCACTAGGGTAACCTAGGGGTTTAAAGGCTTGTTGCACGTGCTAAGTGCAATCGTAATGCTCTACAAAAGTGAGTATTTATCTTAGTTCATGTATATATATAATAATTAATACTTTTGCACTCTCATTTCTGCACTAAATTGCTAGAGACTAGCAATAAGCTGGTTGGAAGGTGTGATGAGAGCACAAAAGTGCAATCGTTAGACCATTTTAATTAGTATTATAGCTAATCATTAATAATAAAATTAACTAATTAACGTTATATTTGTGTTTGATGCAAGTAATCCAAGAAACCCAATAACATTGGGTTTGAGCTCAACTGTGATTCCAGCCCGTGCCAGCCAGTATGCCAGCATCTTCCCTTCCACATCAGGTCCCGCTCGCTCTTCCGTGATCAACGTCCTAGATGATCGCGCGTCCGTCCATGATCCCACGCTTCTCCTCCGACCCAGCAAGCTCCCAACAACGGCATTCAAAACGCTTCTCCCAAGCGTCCGGGTCAATCCATTCCATCCGCATCTTCAACGAGTCCTCCTAGCATCCCACGGATCACGCCATCATCGCAGCCGTCCATCTTTTTAGCTCCAAACCGTGATCGGATTCACAGCAGCCTCCTCCTCCTCCTCAGCCCGCATCTCCTTTCATCCTGTGATCCGTGAATCACCCTTCCCATCCACCGGATCCACATTCTCCCCTCTTCCGGATTCCCAGCTCCTTCCACATCCTCCATGATCCACCGCGCGTCTCCAGCCGTCTGCAACGAGCTGTGAAGCTAGCCCCTCTCCCGTGATCCAAGCCTCCCATGGCCACTCGTCCCAGCTCCTCAGCCGTGCGCCCATTTTGGATTCCCAGGATCAGCCCGTCTCGCCTCCCATCTCCATGCTCCCATCATTCCATGATCCAAAGGAGGAAACCCACGAATCACCGACCCCCTCCTCCGCAATCCGCCCAGCGAGCCCGTGATCCATTTCTTCCGCGTCCGTCTCCTCCAGCGCCCGTCCGCGTTCATCATGAATCCCGCATCCGTCCGTGGGCCAAAGAAGAAGATCCATCTTCTTCCATCCGTGAAGCATTCCTCCCGGCAATCCCACATGCCTTCATCTCTTCCACATCCTCCCAGCATCGCGTCCGAGCCGGATTCGAAATCCCAGCAGCCCGGCCGTGATCCAGCTATTTCCTTCTCCGTCTGCAGCTCCTCTGCCTCTGCTTCCACCCACGATGCAGCCGTGATCTAATCCCAGCTCCACCGCATCCGTACTTCACCAAATAATGAAGACCCACGGCGCTCTTCATCCGGATCCACCTTCCGAGATCCCGCGCCCGTTTCTCCTCCTCTCCATGCTCTGGCGATCTATAAGAAGGGGAGAACGAGAGGGAGAATAGAGCTGGGTGGTGGAGCCAAAGAACAGAGGGGAAGAGGCCATCGGTTTGGGAAGAAAAGAAAAAGAAAAAATAGTATTTTATGTTCCACCAAGAGGAAGAAGTTTTCTTTGATTTTTGTTATTTCTTTCTTTTCTTTATTTTATTTGCAGAAGAAAGGCAGCATCAAGGTACCAATCTTCATTTCTACCTTTGTAATCTATTTATTTTTATAAAATCTATCATTTCTCTTTAATGCAATCCTTGTTCTAGGTTCAGTTTAATTTCTGTTTTCTTTATGCAATCGTTTAATTTTTCTTTTTATGCAATACATTAAATCTTCCTTTATGCAATTTGTGCTCACTTCAATCTTCTTGTTTTTATCCATTTTAATTTATGCCAAAGCTTTTCTTTGATTAGTTAAATATATAAATGCTTTTCGAATTTAAATAACTGTCTTTTAGTTAATTTCAATTAAAAAATATTCTCCAGTAGACTAGAGAACCCATCAACATCCTCAAAATAATGTTTTTCTTCTATCATTCAAAAATCGATTTCGAATCCGAGTGAACGTTTTAATTTTTATGCAACTCCAATCGCCTCCTGTGGATCGACCTCTTACGACCACTATTCTTCGAGTAGAACATGTAAGAGTAGAATTATTTTAAACTTTGTTTGTCGGTTCTAACAACGATCTGTTTAGCGTATTTTTAAGTAAACAGGAATCGGACAACAAAATTAAAACGTTGTTAGAACCGACAAATAAAGTTTAAAATAATTATACTCTTACCTGTTCTACTCGAAGAATAGTGGTCGTAAGAGGTCGATCCATAGGGAGGCGATTGGAGTTGCATAAAAATTAAAACGTTCCCTCAGATTCGAAATCGATTTTTGAATGATAGAAGAAAAACATTACTTTGAGGATGTTAAATGATTCTTTAGTCTACCAGAGAAGGTTTTCCATTTGAAAATAACGAAAAGATAAATACTTGGAATAGAAGAGCATTTATAAATTTAATAAAATATTTAACTATTCAAAGGAAAACTTTGGCATGGATGAAAATAGTGCTTAGGAAGATTGAAGCCTAGAACATAAACTGCATGAAAGAAAATTTCATATATTGCAACTAAAATAAGAATTCTTGAATGCATAAAATAAACTGCAGGAATTAAATTTAACCTAAAACATGAATTGCATAAAAGAAAAATTAATGGATTGCATAAAAGAACAAGTACAAAAGTAAAATGAAGATTGGAAGCCTAATGCTTCCTCCTTCTACAAAATAAAACATAAAAATAAAGGAAGAAAAACAAGAAAACTCCCCTTTTCCCTCTCTCCTATTTTTTATTCTTTCTTTTCACAAAACAGAGCCATGCTCTGTTTCTTTTTTTTTCTTTCTTCTCTCCCAAACCGAGCCCTCTCCCCTGTTCCTTCTTGAACCAGCCGACCTCCCTTGTTACTTGGCCTCCACCCCGCACCGAGAGATCCCCTCCTTCTTCCTTTCTCCTCCCTTAAATAGGTTGCCCATCCTTGTTTGGCCAGCGATGGATCCCCTGATGGAGGGGTAACGAACGCTTGATTCGTGGAGCTAGATACGGACAGGAGAAGAGGAGCTGGGAGGAGGACGAATGGCTGCGTGGAGCGCGGAGGTGACTCGGATGAAGGGCTGGCCGCGGGATCGATCGGAGGAGCCGATCATGGCTTGATGGGCGCTGGGAGATTGCAGTTGGGACTCCGGGAAAGACACGGATGCTTCACGGGCGGATGGATGGCTGTGAGGGAAGTTAGGGACGCGCTGGGAAAACGCCATTCACGGACGCGGTGCTTGGGGGCGATCTGTGAGGTGGGATCACGAGAAGGAGGGGCTGGCCGCTGGGATTCCAGGATGAAAGGGGATTCGGAAGAGCTAGCACGGAAGCTTGGATGCGGAGGAGGCCGGACGAGATGATGGCGTGATCCGGGGTTTGGACGCAATCTGTGAGGTGGCTCCTTGATGGCTGGGAAACAGAGGAAATGGGAGGCTGGAGTTTCGGATGGGATGCTGGCACGGCTCGATTGATTGTGGGACCATTTCTTCTCCCTTGATGAAGCTGGAGATCGCATGAGATGCTCATTGTGACTTGATGCTTGGGCTCGCGTTCTCACGGGATGAGATACGCGGAGACTGATTTGGAAGGATGTGGTCGGTCGGGATTTCATGCATGCATGGAAGCTGGGGAATTTGTTGAGCTCGGGCTGCCGGGCATTGGGCTCAAATCCAATGTTATTGGGTTTCCTGGATTACTTGCACTTAAACACAAATACAACATTAATTAATTAATTTTATCATTAATGATTAACTATAATACTAATTAAGATGGTACGATGATTGCACTTTTGTGCTCTCATCTATAGATCCCGTCTAGATGCAACCCTAATCCGACAGCGAACCTACTGCAGCCAATCTGCACCACAAGAACCCTTAGGGCTCATGTTTATGTGCTCGTCAAACTACATCAACCTCACCGTGACTAGTTGAGGCATCGCAGGTCTAAGTACTAGTCATATAATTGCAGCATCAAGTAAGTCACTGACGAATGGATAGACATCCAAGTGACTTCTTGCTTTGGTCACGCTCAGTACCCTTATTCTCTAACAAGCACTTGCACAATCACTCCAGTGTCACCACACTGTGGACTTAAGACTAGTTCATCAAGGAAAGTGATATGTGCACTAATCTCATCGGATCGATCACCGTCCTTCGTGATGATCCATCGATCAGGAGCAATTTAGGAATTAACTATTAATTACACATGTCTTAAATTCTCAACTCTTGGGAATATGTGTTATCATCTTATTAATTCCTAGGATGATTCATGGGCACATAATAACATGAATGAACAAAATGCCTGTTTTATTTATTAATAAAATGATCAAGTACAAATTTCATGCCTCTAGAACAATTACAATACGTCTGCCAAATTGGCTTCTAGGGCATATTCCTAACAATCTTCCACTTACACTAAAGCCAATCAGACATATACCTTAGCCCCATCTTCTCAAGATGTGCTTCTGTCTTCTACTGACTCAGCTGCTTAGTGAATGGGTCTGCCACATTATTAGTGGAGTATTCGTCCGATTTCTGTTTACCTAAAAATATGCTAAATAGATCATTGTTAGAACCGACAAACAAAGTTTAAATTAATTTTACTCTTATCTATTCTACTCGAAGAATAGCGGTCGTAAGAAGTCGATCCACAGGGAGGCGATTGGAGTTGCATAAAAATTAGAACGTTCACTCGAATTAAAAATCAATTTTTGATTAATAAAAGGAAAACATTATTTTGAGGATGTTGATGGATTCTCTAGTCTACCGAAGAATATTTTTTTAATTGAAATTAACTAAAAGACAGGTATTTAAATTCGAAAGGCATTTATATATTGAACTAATCAAAGAAAAGCTTTGGCATAAAATGGATGAAAACAATGCTAGGAAAATTGCAGACTGGAATAGATTGTATGACAAAAGATTTAAATATATTGCATGAAAGAAAAAAATAAAAGATTGCATAAAAAAATTAGAAATTAACTTGAACTTAGAACAGGGATTGCATGAAAGAAAATGACAATAATGGATTGCATAAAAGGACAATTACAAAAATAAAATGAGGAATGGAAACTTAATGCTTCCTCCCTTCAACAAAATAAGACATAAAAACAAAGAAAGAAAAACAAAACAACTCCTCTTTCTTCTCTCCCCCTAATTTTTTTATTCTTCTCTTCTTCAAAACAGAGTGTGCTCTGTTTTTTTTTTCTGGGCGTCCATCCCACTAGCCCTTGGCCTCCCACCAAGCGCCCCCCTCTCTTCTCCTCCCATCCTCCTCTTATAGATCGCCGAAGACCGATGGATCCCGGGAGAGGAGTAGAGCGCGGTCTGCGGTCGTGTGCGGGATCACGGCTGCATCACGGCGGAAGCAGAGGTGGAGGAGGCTGGATCGGGAGCTGATGCACGCGGGATCACTAGAAATCTGGGAGGATGACGTGGATCTGCCGTGGAGGAAGGCTTGGAGGTGTCATGGACGGTGAGATGAGGTGCTTCACGGGCGGCTGGGACGTTGATCACGAACTTTGGGCCGCGCGATCGACGGAATGGAGCTGGACCATCCGGGATGATGGCGTGATCCGTGGGAGGAAGGAGAGGGTGGACGGGCGCGGGATCCATGGAGGGAGCTGTGGGATCACTGGGAGGCCGCCGATCATGGTGCGAATGCGGCTGGAACGGGCGGAAGAAGATGGAAATGGTGTCTGAGATCACGCCTTGCTGGGAGGATTTTTGAAATGGGGAAAGAAGCGGACGGGCGCTGATCGCGTGAGGGATGCGCGGAAGGTTGAAGAAGATGATGGCAGGCTTCACGGGCGGATGGATGGCTGTGAGGGAAGTTGGGTACGCGCTGGGAAGACGCCATTCAAGGACGCGATGCTTGGAGGTGATCTATGAGGCGGGATCATTGGAAGGAGGGGCTGGCCGCTGGGATTCCGGGATGAAAGGGGAGTCGGATGCTTGGGAGGAGTCGTGGACGGCGGGATGTTCACCGCGTGAAGAACGCCGGCTGCTGGCACGGTGGCTGGCATAGAAGTTGGATTTTGGAAGAAGGTCTGGGACTTTCTTTGCCCTCCTGAGAGGGGAGCTAGGAGACACCAAGTTTCGTCCAATTAGTCATATAGAACAAAAATAGTGTGATATGAAATTTGGCTTGTAGACAGACGGACTTAGTTCGTCACGGGTCATCTGTTCTGACTGGAGGTCAATTGCAAGTATTTCAAGTCCCAGCACCTCATAGTTATGATATGGTCAAATTAGATTTGCCCAAAATTCTTTCCCAAAAGCACAAAGAAATTGGACCCGTTTCGGACCCGACCCCGACTCGGACCCGACCTAATCTTCAACCGGGTCGGATCTGGGAAGGGATCCTTCTGAAGTCAAATTTGTACTCAATGTGCATTTTATCTCTAATTTATGATAACTGTGTCAAACCCAAATATAATATTAATCTAGTGAATTTATTATTATCGGTTAGCAATAACACTAATTTTAGTGACATGTAGGTCGCACTTTTGTGCTCTCATCATGGAGTCTACTCTCTGCACCTCTACATATTTTTTTTCGAGGTAGTCGCGGATCAGATGATATCTTCGCTCTATGTGCTTGGACTTTTGGTGAGACCTCGGCTCCTTAGCTAGTGCTATGGTGCCATTGTTATCACAGTAGAGTGTGATGGTATCTGATGACATCACTCCTAACTCTTCAACAAACTTTTTGTACCAGAATGCTTCCTTTGCAGCTTCAGAGGCGGCAATGTACTCAGCTTCCATGGTAGAATCTGCTATGATCGGTTGTTTGGAACTCTTCCAATTTACCGAACCACCATTGCACAAGAACACATACCCTGATGTAGATTTTCTATCATCAATGTCAATCATGAAGTCTGAATCTATGTATCCTTCTATCTTTAATTTTGATCCTCCTCCAAAGATCAAGAACATATCGTTAGTTCTTCTCAAGTACTTAAGAATGTTCTTCACAGCTGTCCAGTGCTCTTCGTCTAGATTTGACTGATATGTACTTGTGACACTCACAGCATGTGCTATATCAGGTCGTGTACAGCATGGCATATATGAGGCTCCCTATAGTCGAAGCATAAGGAATTTTGCTCATGCGTTGAATCTCTTCAGATGTGTTGGGGCACATCTTCTTGGAGAGATGAATCCCATACCTAAGAGGTAACAGTCCCCTTTTAGAGTTTTCCATGCTGAACCTGTTCAGCACTTCCTCTATGTACATTTTCTGTGACAGGCCAAGCATCCTTTTAGATCTATCTCTATAGACCTTAATTCCCAAAATGTAGGATGCTTCCCCAAGATCTTTCATGGAGAATTCCTTGGACAACCAAACCTTGACCGAAGTAAGCATGGGAATATCATTCCCAATTAGGAGGATATCATCCACATATAATACGAGGAATACAATAGCCCTCCCACTAACCTTCTTATAAACACATGGTTTCTCTTCGTTCTTGATGAAATCAAATGATTTGACACATCATTGAAACGAGTATTCCAACTTCGAGATGCTTGCTTTAGTCCATAGATGGACCTTTGCAGTCTGCAGACCTTGTGATCACCATCACTGAAAGTGAAACCCTAAGGCTGCTTCATATAGATATCTTCCTCAAGGTATCCATTTAAGAATGCAGTTTTCACATCCATCTGCCATATCTCATAATCGTGATATGCTGCAATGGCAAGCAATGTTTGAATGGACTTCAGCATGGCTATAGGTGAAAATTTTTTCTGATAGTCAATGCCTTCGCACTGACTATAACCTTTCGCCACTAGCCTCGCCTTATAGGTCTTTACCTTGCCATCCGAACTTAGTTTCCTCTTGTAGATCCATTTACACCCGATAGGTACTATGCCTTCTATTGGATCTACTAAGGTCCAGACTTGGTTGGAATGCATGGAATCTATCTCTGACTTCATTGCTTCCATCCATTTCTCAGAATCGATGTCTAGCATCGCCTCGTTGTAGGTGTTGGAATCTTTACAATGATCCTTATTTTCCATGAGGAATACTTCCTCTACATCCTCTGTAAGCATACCTAAGTACCTTTCAGGAGGATGAAAAAATCTACTAGATCTACGAGGTGGAGGAGGTTCTACGTGTATTGGCTCAATATGAATAGGTTCTATAGGCACAGTGGCTCGTTGCTCTTTAGAGACATTCTCTTCGAGCTCAATTTTCCTCCCACTGCCTTTATCAAGGATAAACTGTTTTTCCAGAAAGACAGCATGTCGGCTCACAAACACTTTGTGATCTTCTGGGACGTAAAAATTGTATCCTAATGACTCTTTAGGATATCCTATAAAATGAGCACTAACTGTCCTAGCCTCTAACTTGTCTGCCTATTGTCGCTTGACGTGGGCTGGACATCCCCAAATCTTGAGATGACCAAGACTTGGTTTCGTACCATGCCATATCTCATATAGTGTGGTAGGAACAGTTTTAGAGGAATACTCAATTCAATATGTATATTGCTGAAAGTAGGTTATCTCTCCAAAGGAATAAGGGTAAATCAGTGAAGCTCATCATGGACCTGACCGTATCCAATAGGGTCCAATTCCTCCTCTCTGACATTCCGTTGAGTTGAGATGTACTCGGAGGGATCCATTGTGAGATTATACCATTTTCTTTGAGATAATCTCGGAATTCTCTACTAAGGTATTCACCTCCTCGATCTGATCAAAGAACCTTAATGAGTTTTCCAGTTTGTTTTTCTACTTCATGTTTGAACTCTTTGAACTTTTCAAAGGCTTCAGACTTGTATCTCATAAGATACACATATCCATACTGTGAACAATCATCGGCAAATATTATGAAGTAAGAATAACCTCCCCTAGCTTGCACATCGAATGGGCCACACACATCAGTGTGTACAAGGGTAAGTATTTCAGTGGACCTCTCCCTGTGTCCTACAAAGAAAAATTTGGCCATTTTTCCTTGAAGGCAGGATTCACAAATCGGATATGACTCGGAAGTCAATGAGCCTAGAAGTCCATGTTTATCCAATTTGTTTATTCTGTCTTCTCCTATATGACCAAGCCTGAGGTGCCACAAATACTTTTGATTTATCTCATCTCTAGATCTTTTAGATCCTATGGTACTCACTATTTGCTCAGATACATTCACAGACACATCCAAATGTAAGTGATAAAAAACTGTCAATCATAAAACCACGTGCAACCATTTTATTTCTCAAATAAACGGAACAGTAGTCTTTATTGAAATTGAATTCAAAATCCTCCTGTGCTAGACAAGATACAGGAATCAAATTTTTGCTAGCAGTAGGTATATAATAACAGTCCCTAAGTATCAAACTAAATTCAAACGGTAATCACAGAGGATAGGTGCCCACAGCAACAGCAACAACTCTTGCTCCATTGCCAAACTGGAGGGTTACTGCACCTTCCGTAAGCCTTCTACTTTCCTTTAGACCCTGCATAGTAGTGCACAAGTGAGCACTAAAATCAGAATCTATAACCCAACTGGAAGTAGTAGAAACCATTAGATTGGTTTCAATAATGAGCATATCCGACATACCTTCAGAAGGTGTGTCACCCTTCTTGTTGCTCTTTATATTTTCCATGTAGATAGGACAGTTCCTCTTCCAATGGTCGTCTTCGTTGCAATGGAAACACTTTCCTTTGTCTTCGGCCTTTTTCTTTGGAACATCCTTCTTTGGCTTCTTCTCGATCTTCTGCTTCTTTGCAGACTTCTTCTTCTTCCAGGTAGACTTTCTTTTGGAAGTAGATGTTAGCTCAGCAGCGAGAACTGTGCCCCTTGAACTCTTCAAGGCTCCCTCAGTTGTTACCAACATATTTAGCAATTCAAGTTTAGTGCATTCAATCTTATTCATGTGGTAGTTTACTATAAACTGCCCATATGAAGAAGGAAGGGATTGCAGGATCAAATCGGTTTGCAATTCCTTGTGCATGTTCATGCCGAGCTTCTCAATCTCCTCCAAGTCCTTTATCATGGTCAGACCATGATCATGGACAGACTGCCCATCACGCATCTTGGCTTTGAAGAGTCTCTTGGACACTTCAAACCGAGCTGCGCGACTCTGTTCACCATACAACTCTTGTAGGTAAATCAATATGTTCCTGGCAATCCTTATGTTCTCATGCTGGCATTGTAGTTCATTGGACATGGATGCCAAAATGTAGCACCTAACTTTATTGTCATCGTCCGTCTACTTAGCATGCGTCTCACGTTGTTCAGCAGTTGGACGAGCTGGTAATACCGAGGCATCATGGTCCAATACATACCCTAATTTCTCACAACTTAAAACGATTCTCAAGTTGCGGAGCTAATCATTATAATTGGGTCCGGTCAATCGGTTGTTCTCAAGAATACAAATCAAGGGATTAGAGGCTGACATTCTTATCTGCAGAGATTAAAGATTCTAGTTAGAGTTTTGTACTTGAATTTGAATTTCTATTTGTTTTAGGGACTTTAAAAACAAACATCTCTCACTATTTCCTCGAATCTCCTACACTCCTCTAGTATAGAAACGGAAACCTGCGACTATAGGTTTCAAGTGGGGTGCTACGGTCCCACCAATTTACATGCCACCTCACCTAACAGTTATTGGTGATACATAAACGATGAGTGTACAACTCTTTGTACAATGCTTCTTAAGCAAGTTGTAGCCTACTTGGTCTCCAAGTCATAAGAACCTCATCTAACAATTAGTGGTCCTATTCCTTGGTTAAGTCAGACCCACCATATTACCCACAGAAGTAAAGTCGTCATTGGGTCCTCACCTAACAGTTATTGGTCCCCAACCCCATCTTTACCCCACAACATCTCAAGCTAATAGAGAGGTCCAGCCCCCTGATGCAATTTGACCACTGTGTCCAGCCGAGACAAATCAAAGTCGGAAGAACCTTAGCAACTCTACTATGGTGGAAGACCTCTAGACTTAATATTGGGTAATCTAGTCTTAGTGATTCCAACTTTGAGCTATTCATAGGGGGTAATCGATCAATTGGCCAGGCAAGCAGGTGGGAGGCTCCCCTTACTCAGAGAGTAAGGTCCTAATTAAGTAACCACCTTTAACGCTTTCCTAGACACCAATTAGATCAATTAATCAAATATAGCTAGCTCAATGTATCGTTCACTCTCGATTGATTGAGGAGGTTTTAGGTCTCAAATAGGATTTTCATCTCATATAAATATGAAACTCATTTCATATGTTATGCGTTTACATCTTATGTAAATGTCATATTGTTTAGGTTTACATCCTATGTGAATTTGAAACCCTTTGCATATGTGTTTACATCTTATGTAAATGGCATATTAGTTCAGGTTTACATCTTATGTAAATGGCCTAACCTAATTGGGTTTTTATTCACATCTTATGTAAAATTGCTTAACATATATATACATCTCATGCATATACTAATTTCCTTTTAAGCATAGGCATAAATAGAAATTTATCTTTTATGATCATGAATCTTTGATTGAATCTTATCACATACTTCTTATGTAATTTCAGATCTCGAAATTTTAGTTAAATATACTATCAACTGAAATTTTGATCATGCAAAATATAATTTTAATTATTGCAATCTCATTGTAATTAAAATTAATCATGCAAGATCTAAATTTTTCAAACAAAAATCTGCATGCTGAAATCTGAAATTTCAGCACGCAGAAATTTCAGTAAGCATATAAGAAAATTTCAGATCTAATTAAATCCTAATCAAGCCAATCAATTTTAATCTAAATCCCATAAATGCGGCTCTGATACCACTGTTGGGTTACCCCTACATGCGTTGCGACGATCGCAGCGGAAAGACACATGCGGGGGCGTTTATCTCATGAACGTTCTAGGAACGTAGATTTCAAAAATTTTCTAGAGTTTTCTAACTCAGTTTTATGAAATCTAAAGAGAAGATTAAAATTAAAAGACATGATTAATTTCAGATCTACTACAATTTCTAATTGTATAGAATTTATAAAGATCTAATCTTTACCTTTGAGCGGGTGGAACTTCACCGCTATCTGATGATCGTAGGATTTCTGGTTCTCTTGAAGCCGCACAAGCGTCCGGCCTCTACAAGTATCCACACGAGGTACAGATCGCTCCAAGATCTCACCGGGGTGCTAGCTCCCTTGCAAAGATCACTTTTCATGGCTAAATTCCTCTCTCTTTAATCAACTCCTTGATTACTTTGAGAGGAAGAAGAAGAAAGATGATAAGTGCTAAATAATGCATAAATTAATATCTTATTCATAACACTTATCATTATTTTAATTTACATATTTTGTAAATTCAACTAAAAATGTATTACCTTCACCAGTGCATTTTAATGAATTATCAAAGGTAATTCAAGTTTGATTTGATTATTTATTGATTAAGTTTAATGCATGCAGGTCAAGTCAAGCTCAATTAGGTAAAGCCTAAATGGACACTACATCATTTCACAATTTTATATTTTTAAGAGTCGACTCCAAGAATTCTTTTCCAAAATTCAGTGCTCTTCAAGTTCACCTAAATTTCTTTCCACTTGTTCCAACTCTTTTTCCACATAACCCAATTTTTCTATTTTAATCTCAAAAACCAATAAAATCCTTTCAATTATTTATCTCTCAGATCTCAAAGCATACCATCCTAATTGCACGGATCCCAAAGCTCCATTCACTCATCACTCTCATCGATCCCCAATTCCCAGCTAATGGATAAAGCATAGGCTTCCTCGCGCTCCTGTGTCTTTCGAGCCGTGAGCGTTTTTTTTCTTCGACTTCCCTTCACAAAAACAAGGAGCAGTTCCCTTTCATCCCAAGATCCCAACTTCCGAATCCGAACTCCACCCCATCCTGTTTCTTCCACGCCGTTCCATCCTTATCCGAATCTCCCAGCATCTTTCTTCTTTCGATCAACTCCCCTATTCTGCATCCAAAAATCCTCTGCTTCCTTCTCATATCCAGCATCCACCAGCTGCATCAAATCTCATCCACGGATAAGTCACCGCTTTCCAACCATTCCGTGAATCCCTCCAAGCTTATCCCCTGCTTTCCTAGTTCAGCCTCATCTCGGTCGTGATTCACCTTCATCCCGCATTGTTCTCGATTCGACTTTATCTTCCCAGGATTCACAGCATCCCGTAAGCCCTTCGTCCCGTTCGCAATGGCTTTCAGCCGCCCATGTATCCCCTGTTTTAACAGAACAAAGCTTAATCTTCCCATCAACTGCCAACCGAATCCAAACTACCTCCCATTCGGATTAATCCCATTGATCACGAAAGAATCCTCTGTTCCTATCTTTCCCGAGTTCATCCTCCCAAGGAAATCTTTCATCCCGTTTACGTGCGTTCCCCCTTCATCACGGATCAAGCCAACACCTATGCGCTCTTCCCAACAATTCTTAGCATCCGCATCAAAGGATCAAGTCCTCTCAACCGTGAGCTTCATCAGCGTCATCCCCTGCCTCAAAACAGAATTCTTCTTCTAATCCGAGATCTTCTCAGTATCTTTCCAGTATCATCGCAACTCCCGGATCAGCTCTATCTTCATCCCGCAACCTTATCCCATTATGTCTTCATCCTTATCTACATTCGAAATAGGGGAGGAGATGGGGAGTCGCAGCTTATAAAAGGCCCTAGGGTGAACAGAGGAGGATTCATTCACGACGGGGAGAAGAAGAGCTCAGGTTCACAGGCAAGTTCCCACGGAAGAAGATGAAATAACAGGAGAGAGAAGAGTTTGGGTCTTTTTGGGAATGCCTTCTCAAAAGAAAGAAAAAAATGAAGTGCTGAGGCAGAGAAAGCCGATCGTGATAGAAATGGGAGCCTGCTACTGTGCCACTGCTGCTGTCGCCCACGACTCCATGAAAGGCTAATCTCTTTACTGGGGCCGGATGCAGCCCTAACAAGGAGACATGGATTTTATATTTTATTTTATATTCTTGGAGTTGTATGAACTTATTGTTTTTTTTAATGAATATCTTCTTTTATTTTATGTTTAATTTTTATGATTTTAAATGTGAAGTTTATACAACTGTTCTTCATGATCACTAAGTAAAGATAAGATAGTCCATGCTTAGAGAAGATGCGATGTGCTGCCACTTTAGATTAGGGTAGACATTTCATGCCAACTAAAGATGGATTATGCCTAAATTATTTTTGTGAATTTCTATTCGAATGCTTATTAGGCTTGTAGCCAATTTGCATGTTAATCCAAGAATGAAATAAATTATAAATAACCCTTGTTCCGATGTTAGTGGTGAATTCCTTGCCTAGGTTCCCTTAAACTGATATCCTTTTAATTGCATTTTCTTTTATTAAATTGCTTAGTTTAATAGTCTTTACAAATTCATCCTTTAAAATATTTTTATTTTTAAGAAAACAACTATACCCCAATCCTTGTGGATCGATACCCGTAATCACTATCCTACTAGATACGTGCTATTGCGTGGTCTTTAAAGTTGACTATCAATTTTTGGCGCCATTGCCGGAGATTGCTAGCATAGTTGTTTTTCTTTTCATAAAAAAAAAACTTTCAAAATATATATATATATGTCTAAAATAAAATAAAAATATTTTTTATTATTGTTACTTTCCTTATCTCTTTTTTTCTTACTAATTTTTGATTTTCCTTTTGGTATTATTTGATTAGGAATCGAAGAGGAAATTTGGGATGATCAAAAGAGGAACTACTGGAAAAAGAATGTTGTAGAGGTTTGCTTTAAAAAAAAAAATTGCTGTGGAAATTTTCTTTAGTAACCTCTAAACCTTTCTTATTTAAATTGATTCCCAGTTTGCTTGAAATATTGTGGTGATTGTTTGATTTTAATTTCAGTAAAAGTGTGAATGTATGCCTGATACACATACACCAATTAATCCGCACATAGTAAGGGCAATCACCCCAACAAGATAAGAACTGGATTTCATCACCAGATTCTTGCCCAAATTAGGTGAATCAATTTTCACATAGCTATCATTTTAATTAAAATCAATTAGACGTTGGCCCCTAGGGACATTTGAGCTCAATAGGACGAAGATCACCGAAAGTTGTACCAATTTTGCTTTGTGGCTCAGTTGATGTCTAGGCAAACTTTGTCCCAAGGGAGACAGTTCATCTGTTTGAGGCAAGTGGTTTTTAAGTAGGACCTTTGCAACACATCGTGACCCCCCCACTTACCTGGGAGCTTACCTGGTCAACTCAGTTCATTAGACCGGATTGGAGGCTTAGGTGCCCTCTTCAAACCAGTTAGGAGCTGTCTAGTGATTTTAGGGTAAACACAAGGATTTGATTTGTTTTTCCTTTAGTGCATGCTTGACTGTACTTGACTGATCCAACAAGCTTTAGTGTATGCTAGGGTGTCGTTCCAGATCTCCTGAATTAGTACCTTTTGATTCTGAAATAGAGCGTTCTATTAGGACCCTTCGAGCCGAAATCCGCACCTATAGAACCATAGGAACTACACCACTACTGAGAAAGAATTACTAGCTGTAGTGTTTGCCTTGGACAAGTTTCGATCCTATCTCTTAGGATCCAAGGTTATTGTATTCATTAATCATTCTGCTCTTCGGTACCTCCTTTCAAAGAAGGACACCAAGCCTCGTGTTCTGCGATTCCTGTTTACTTAAAAATATGCTAAACAGATCGTTGTTAGAACCGACAAACAAAGTTTAAATTTAATTTAATCTTACCTGTTCAACTCGAAGAATAGTGGTTGTAAGAGGTCGATCCACAGGGAGGCAATTGGAGTTGCTTAAAAATAAAAACGTTCACTCGGATTCAAAATCGATTTTTGAATGATAAAAGAAAAAAAAACATTATTATGAGGATGTTGAATATTTTCTAATTGAAATTAACAAAAAGACAGTTACTTAAATTCGAAAAGCATTTATTTAATTAATCAAAGAAGAGTTTTTGCATAAATTAAAATGGATGAAAACAGTGCTTTGGGGGATTGAAGCCTGGAACATAGACTGCATGAAAGAAGATTTCATAGATTGCAACTAAAACGAGAATTTTTGAATGCATAGAACAAACTGTAGGAATTAAACTTAACCTAAAACATGAATTGCATAAAAGAAAAATTAATGGATTGCATTAAAAGATTTCATAAAAAGAAAACAGAAATTAACTTGAACCTAGAACAGGGATTGCATGAAAGAAATTTTGCTAGATTTCATAAAAATAAATTGATTACAAAGGTAGAAATGAAGATTGGTGGCTTGATGCTGCCTTTCTTCTGCAAATAAAATAAAGAAAAGAAATAACAAAAATCAAAAAGAACACTTCTCCCTTTCTCTCCCACGGTGGAACAACATAAAATACTTTTTTTTTCTTTCTTTCTTCTCCAAAAGAACAGAGCAATGCTCTGTTTCTTTTTTTTTTCTTTCTTCTCTCCCACCGAGCTCACCTCTCTAAGCTCCTCTGTTTCTTAGCCTCCAACCCCAAACCGATGGCCTCCCTCTTCCCCCTAGGACCCGCCTCTGTTCTTTGGAACCGACCCCAACCGAGCATTCCTCTGTTTCTTTGCCTCAACCCAGCACCGAGCTCTCCCCTCCCCTCCTCTTCCTCCTTCTCCTCTTATAGCCGCGGAGTCACTTGAAATGGAATCACGGAAGGGGGGCGCGGACGCGGTGCGGGATCGCCGGATCACGGAAGAGGGATTTCGAATCCGGCTCGGGCGCGATGCTGGGAGCTGAAGCGGAAGGTGGGGACGCGGGCTTCCTTCTTCGGGTGCTGCTGGGACCACGAAAGAGGGAAGTAATCTGGGATCTTTGCTGGGAGGAGCCGTGGATCACGGAGGATTTGGAGAGGAGCGAGCTGGGATTCGGGATTTGCTGGCTGCGATTGTGGTGATGGTGTGGAGGATTTGGAAGGGATGCCATGGCTGGAATGCTCAAATGGGGAAGGAAGATGGCAGACGCGGTGAGGATGCGGAGGATGCGGACGGCCTGGCACGGTGGCTGTTGATGGCTGGGATTACGGGATTGATGGCGTGAACGGAAGAAGATGAGATGGTTTCCTTCTTTGGGCGCTGGATAAGCGGGAGCTTGGATGCTGACTGCTGGGTGGATCGCGGAAGAGAAGATCACGGAAGAGCTGGGATTTGGGACGGATGCCACGGCTGGAATCCGGAAGAGCTTGAGATGCGGACAGGCTAGAGACGCGGGCTTCCTTCTTCGGGTGTTGCTGGCACGGTCGCTTGGATGCGGAGGAGATGTTGTGGCTTGGGGCGTTGGGATTGAAGGTGAAGATGATGGTGATCTGATGGACAGCGCGGATGCTGGCACATCGCTACATGTTGAAGACGTGATGCTGATGATGAACCGTGGGATGGCTAGCACAATATGAGGAACGAGCTGATTGGGCTACTTGCACAAATAAAACATTAATTAGTTAATTTTATTATTAATGATTAGCTAAAATACTAATTAAGATGGTCTGACGATTACACTTTTGTGCTCTCATCACACCGCCCAACCAGCTTATTGCTAGTCTCTAGCAATTTAGTGCGACAATGATAAAATGGGAGTGCAAAAGTTTTATTTATTATATATAAATATACATGAACTAAGATAAAGACTCACTTTCGTAGAGCATTACGATTGCACTTAGCACATGCAACAAGCCGTTAAACCCCTAGGTTACCCTAGTGGACGAGTGTTGTCTCGTGAGGGTTTGCAGTGAAGTTACCCACAAACTTCAATCCCAAAATAAAATTTGGTTTGTTAAATAAAAGTCTAATTTTAAATATATAACTGATAAGAATTTCAAAAGCACACAAGGTTTTAATTACTAAGTAGCCCAATTTCTAGGTTAGTATGCAATTTAAGTTGAAGTCATTAAGTTTTCCGTTAGGGAGTTGTAAGACTTATTTATACTTGAGTGCTCAGTGAAGTTTGGACCATGCACAAGCTAAGGTTTTGGATCTCCAAAATATCGCTAATATTAGTAGTTTCCAAGAATTGGTCGGACAAGACCTGTTTGCTGATTCAAAATCATCTTATCTGCAGGATTTCGAGAGCTGTGGATGTTTACTTTAATACCTCATGGGCTTTATCTGTAATATTCCAGTTTACTCGAATTTTTACAACGACGGCTTTCACACTATTGTCTTTCTTAAGGTCAATATACTTTTTTTTTTCATTCTTTTTTTTTTTGCATTAAAGAGAAATGATAATGTATATAATGTGCACTTTTACTCCTGTGATGATTCCTCCATGTAGCGAGCAATTAGTCGACAATTCTCACACCAATTGGCATGAGGTGTCGGGCATCAAGACTCCCCTACGGACCTATGCTCGGGTTCCTCATCACAAGCCCGCTGACCTTTGACAATAGGTAGCCCTTTTTGATGTACCTGACTAAATCCACCAAATAGTTTTTTTTTTTTTTTTGGATCAGAAAAAGATGGTTCATCAGGATTCGAGGTTGCTATCCTATTCTCAACACAATGTCGAACCTATACCTTAGAAAATGCAGGCCATATGTGTTGTGAAATTCAAAGCACTAATTAGCTTACAACTCACTAAAAGGAACTTAATAAAAAAAACTCACTTTGCACTACTTCCGACTAGTCATTGGGCTCTTAGCTTTTATATGCTTTGTGTTTTGTAGTTTTTTTTTTCCAAAAATTTTAACTACAAACTCTTTTTTTTTTAATTTTTATAAAATTTTAAATGCTTAAAAATACCCCCAAACCTAAATCTAACATTGTCCTTAATGTTAAAGAAAATTTAAAGCAGCAAGAGGACAGAGGAGAAGTTACCTGATATGGGTGGGTAAATTGAAAATTGGAGCAAAATTCCCCAAACCTGCATGTTAGTAATTTATTATTTTTTAATTTTTTTTTATTCTTTTATAAAAGAAACTTACATGTTGGGTTGCCTCCCAAAGAGCGCTAAGTTTTATGTCTTCAGCCAGACAATTCCGATTTACTCATAATAGACAGGGTCGGTCAGAAGTGTCTCCTCGACTTCTGGACTCAGATACTCAAGGTATGGTTTTAAACGATGTCCATTGACTTGAAAGGACCTACCATCCTTGGTATTGCATATTACTACTGCACCATGCGGGTGCACTTTCTCTACTGTGTATGGGCCAGTCCAGCGAGATTTAAGTTTTCCAGGGAATAGATGTAATCGAGAATCATATAAGAGAACTTTTTGTCCTTGGTAAAACTCTTTACGAGTAATCATTTTATCATGCATGACTTTCATGTGATCCTTGTACTTCTTAACACACTCGTAAGCATCGTTCCTAATTTCTTCAAGCTCGTCGAGCTGAAGCTTTCTATGTTCTCCCGCCATGTCGAGATCGAAATTTAAGCGTTTGATTGCCCAATAGGCCTTGTGTTCTAACTCGACAGGTAAATGGCAAGCCTTGCCATAGACAATCCTATATGGGGACATTCCAATTGGTGTTTTGTAGGCCGTACGATATGCCCACAATGCATCTGTTAACCTAAGGGACCAATCCTTTCGAGATGGATTGACAGTTTTCTCAAGGATGGTCTTGATTTCTCTGTTGGAAATCTCAACTTGTCCACTCGTTTGTGGATGATATGGTGTACCGACCTTATGGGTGATGTTGTACTTCCTAGCAAGGGCTTTAAAAATTCTATTGCAAAATGTTTCCCCCCATCACTAATGATAGCACGAGGGGTGCCAAAGCGAGCGAAGACAGACTCCTTAAGAAACTTGATCACTACTTTGTGATCATTGGTCTTACATGCGACAGCCTCAATCCACTTGGACACATAGTCAACAGCTAGGAGTATGTACTGGTACCCAAATGACATAGGAAAAGGACCCATAAAATCAATACCCCAAACATCAAAGATTTCTACAATTAAGATCGGGTTCAGGGGCATCTCATTTTTTCTTGAAATTTTTCCTAGTCTTTGTCATCGGTCACATGATTTGCAATACTCGTGTGAGTCATGGAATAGTGTGGGCCAATAGAATCCGCACTGCAAAACCTTTGCAGCCG
The DNA here is from genome assembly GCF_009389715.1 of Phoenix dactylifera. Taxonomy (NCBI): domain Eukaryota; kingdom Viridiplantae; phylum Streptophyta; class Magnoliopsida; order Arecales; family Arecaceae; genus Phoenix; species Phoenix dactylifera. Next base: position 144,799 of record NW_024068293.1, read on the forward strand.
TCTTTTTACCACTGAAATGACCACCACAAGCGTGGTCATGACAAAAAGAAAGGACTTTCCTTTGTTCGTATTCAGGGATACACCGTCGGATGATCTGATCAGGACAATATTTAAATAAGTATGGTTCATTCCAAAAATACCACTTTACACGAGCTAGGAAGCGAAATTGCTCCTGTTTGGTCGAAGATCTGGGCATTTGTTCAGTAACGAGGTAGTTGACTATGTCAGCATACCATGGAGCATTGGTATGGGAAATCATCATTAGTTGTTCATCCGAAAAAGTTTCGGATACAGGTAAGGATTCTGCAGATGACTCAATAATCAATCTGGATAAGTGGTCAGCTACTACATTTTCAGATCCCTTTTTATCTCGAATTTCGAGATCAAATTTCTGGAGCAATAGGATCCAACGAATGAGCCTTGCCTTAGCATCCTTCTTTGTGAGAAGGTACTTAAGAGCGGCATGATCGGAATAAACAAGGACCTTAGATCCAATCAGGTAGGGACGAAATTTATCTAGGGCAAAAACAACTGCCAACAATTCTTTTTCAGTGGTGGAATAGTTGAGTTGGGCATCATTTAGAGTTTTGCTCGCATAATGAATAACATGGGGAAGCTTCTCTACTCGCTGACCTAAGACAGCACCTATGGCATAATCGGATGCATGACACATGATTTCAAAAGGATGACTCCAATCAGGACTCCTTATGATGGGTGCTGAAGTTAGTTCAGACTTTAGTCTTTCGAAAGCAGTTATACAAATTGGCGAAAAATTAAAAGTAGCATCTTTCGTCAACAAATCGCATAAGGGTTTCGACAATTTACTGAAATCCTTGATAAAGCGGCGGTAAAAACCCGCATGCCCTAAAATGGATCTGACTTCCCTAACAGTTTTGGGAGGTGGCAATTTAGCAATTAATTCTACTTTGGCCTTATCCACCTCAATTCCCCTTTGTGACACAATGTGTCCTAAAAACAATACCTGATTCTACCATGAAATGACACTTCTCCCAGTTAAGAACTAAGTTTTTTTCTTTACAGCATTCTACAACAAGTGTCAAGTGGTGCAGGCATTCATCAAAATTGGATCTAAATACAGAAAAATCATCCATGAAAACTTCTAAAAATTTCTCCACCATGTCGGAGAAAATACTCATCATACACCATTGGAATGTAGCTGGTGCATTGCATAGCCCAAAAGGCATGCGACGATAGGCAAAAGTGCCATAAGGACAGGTGAATGTGGTTTTCTCTTGATCCTCACGTGCGATAGGGACTTGGTTATATCCAGAATAACCATCGAGGAAACAGTAATGGGAGTGGCCAGCTAGCCGTTCTAGCATTTGATCAATGAAGGGTAGAGGAAAGTGGTCTTTCCTAGTCATAGCATTAAGCTTCCTATAGTCGATGCATACTCGCCATCCCGTTTGGACTCGAGTAGGGACTAACTCATTGTGATCATTTTTCACCACAGTGATGCTAGACTTTTTAGGTTCGACCTGAACTGGGCTTACCCACTGATTATCAGAAATAGGATATATAATCCCTGCATCTAAAAGCTTGATGACCTCGGCTCGAACTACGTCCTTCATGATTGGATTAAGTCGCCTTTGTGGTTCTCTAGAAATTTTTGCATCTTCTTCTAGATGGTTTTTTTTGTTGGACCACAGAAGGACTAATCCCCTTAATATCAGCTATAGACCAACCGATAGCTTCCTGATTCTTCCGAAGGATGCTTAACAGTTTCTCTTCCTGTTCTTTAGTTAGATTCGATGCAATTATAACAGGTAAGGTCTTGTTTCTCCAAGAAATGCATACTTCAAGTTTTCGGGAAGGTCTTTAAGTTCTAGTTGTGGAGGTTTGACATTAGATGACACTAGCTGAGATTCCGAAATAGGCAATGATTCAAACTTGGTGGCCCATCTGCTAGTATCCATCACAGGAATGGAATCTAACAATGCATTAACCTCTTGACTTGACTCACAATCTTGACCAAAATTAGCCAAACATCTTTCTAATGGGTCAGAATAACTCGACTCTTCAAAAGAACTGCTAATTATATTCTCAATCATGTGAATTTCTTCCAAATCGTCCATCTCAGTTGACTGACTACTACTATAAAAAATATTGAGCTGGATAGTCATGTTCCCAAAGGCTAGAGTCATTATTCCATTTCGGCAACTAATCACAGCATTTGAAGTGGCCAAAAATGGTCTACCTAGGATCACCGGGATGTGACTTTCTGAATTTTTTACTGGTTCAGTTTCAAGGACTACAAAATCCTCAGGGTAGTAGAATTCATTAACTTTTACAATCGCATCCTCCACAATTCCTTTGGGATACTTCACAGTCCTATCTGCTAATGACAAGGTAATGTTTGTGGACTTTAATTCTCCCAAACCTAGTTCGGTGTAGACAGAATAGGGTAATAGGTTTACACTTGCTCCTAAGTCTAATAGGGCTCTCCGAATGATGGTTTCTCCTATTTTATTTTCAACAGTGGGGCAACCAGGGTCCTTGTATTTTGGGGCAATCTGTTGTTGAATAAGAGATGAGGCTTGTGCCGCCATCACAGCTTGCCTAGGAATACTGGTTTTCCTTTTCACCGTGTGTTGACCCCCTAATGGATTTTGATGAATACAAAACACTAGAGTATAATTCTCTGTGTATTAACAATTTATTTGAGGATTTCAGGTGTTTATCTAAAAATATTGGTAAGAAATGTCTAGGCATGTTCCCATATTTTTCAAGGATTTATTGAAGAATTTTTGAGATGAAGAAAACAGATCAGGAACAGCCGAGACGCCTCCGGTTTATCTCAGAGACGTCTCTGGCACGAACAGGAAGAATTGGCACGCCTGGAGACATCCCCGGCACCTGGCGAGGCGTCTCGCAGGGTCAGAGTCGACTCCTGACTCTGTGGAGTCGACTCTCTCAGAGGCGGCAGAAAGGCCGATTTCAAGGGATGCGCGCGAGTCGTCTCCGAAGGACGCGGAGTCGTCCCCACGAGTAAAAAGCGGACTTCCCGAGACGTCCCCAGAGAGTGCGAAGTCAACTCTCTCAGGGGATTCTAGAGGACGTGTTTTTTGGTGATACAACTACGGAGTCGTCCCCGACGTCGCGGAGTCGTCCCCATGCAAAAAGCGCAAAAATCCCGAGACGTCCCCGTAAAGTACCGAGCCGACTCTCTCAGAAAAATAGAAGAACAAGCATTCAAGTCATTCTTCTTCAGAGTCGTCCCCGTAAAAGTGCCGAGTCGACTCTAAACACCGTCAAGAGAAATTTTATACAGCCGAGACGTCTCGCGTCGAAGCAGAGACGTCTCCGGAGCGCCTGGAACGCGACTGACACACTTTTTCAGGTAAATTTGAATTTCAAACGGTCATATTTTTGTGTCTAACGGATCTATTGCTTTTTGGGCTATAAAAGGGAGCTTTTAAGTGCCTTCCAACAACTTCTCACCAACCCAACACAAGATCATTCAAGAGAGAAGAAAGAAAAAGAGGTTCAAGGGAGTTAGAGCTTTCAAGAGGAGAAATCAAGTGCATTCAAGCTTTTCCATCTGATTTCGTGCTCAACTACTCACTCCCACTCGGCATTCAAAGCTCACATTCAAGCCAACGCGATCCACATCGGAAGAACCACCATTACCTACGCTTCCAACGGCTAAAAGGGTTCTTCCGGGTTTTATTATTTCTCATTGTTATATTCGCTTCATTAAGAGCTTTTAAATCTTTGTAAAACCTTTGTTTATTGTGCTTGTTCCAGTCAAGGGACTTGGAACAAGGGATAGGCATCCCAAGCCTAGGTTAAATTGGGGGATTGTAGGGTTCGTTCTTAGCCCGGGGTAAAACAACGAGTTGGGTAGTGTACTCGCAAAACTATCGTACTGTAATCACTGATTATAGTGAAAATTCCCAAAGGTGTTTGGAGAGTGGATGTAGGAGCAGTGGAAGCTCCGAACCACTATAAATCTTTGTGTGTTTGCGTTTGACTATGATTGCTACTTTAGTTTTACCTTTGCACATACACTTGTGTGTTTTGTTTTAATTAGTCAAAAAGTTTTAAAACACCCAATTCACCCCCCTCTTGGGTGACCATCCCTGGGCAACAAGTGGTATCAGAGCAGGTGCTCTGTGTATTTCTTGAAGACCTAACCGTCTTAGCCAAAGATCTAGATGGCAACACCCTTCAACAATGTTCCTGCTGAGGGGCAGGCAACCAATAGACCTCCACTCTTCAATGGGACAAATTATTCCTATTGGAAGGCTAGAATGAGGATTTTTATTCAAGCACAAGATTATGCCTTGTGGAGAGTTATAATTAAGGGACCACACGAACCATCTCACATGGTTAATGGCATTCAAGTTTCCAAACCTGAGGAGGATTGGGATGAGAATGATAATAGGATGGTTCAACTCAACGCTAGAGCCATGAACTCATTATTTTGTGCTCTAGATGTGAATGAGTTTAATAGAGTCTCCACATGTAGTTCCGCCAAGGAAATATGGGATAGGCTTGAAGTTACCCATGAGGGTACCAATCAAGTCAAAGAATCTAAAGTGAACATTCTGGTTCACAAATATGAATTATTTAAGATGGAACCCAACGAAACCATTTCATGCATGTTCACACGTTTCACTGATATAATAAATGGTCTAAAGAATTTGGGTAAATCTTACACTAACCCAGAACTTGTGAGTAAAATTCTCAGGTCCTTGCCAAAAGCATGGGAAGCGAAGGTCACGGCGGTCGTAGAAGCTAAAGACCTCAACACATTGGGACTTGAACAACTATTGGGCTCATTGATGACGCATGAGCTCACAATGAAGCAACATGAAGAAGATTTGCCAAAGAAGAAGACAATCGCACTCAAGGCTACTTCGAGTGTTTGTGAAGAAGAAAGTAGTGAGAGTGAAGAAGAAAGCGAAGATGAGGACTTGGGCTTAATAGTAAGGAAGTTCAAGAAATTCATGAGAAGAAAGAAACCCTTCCCAAGAAAGAAGTTTGGAGGGAGAAATGATTGGAAAAAGGAAAAAGAAAAAGAAAGAGATCCAATCATATGTTATGATTGCAAGAGACCGGGACACATCCGTTCCGAATGCCCTCAACAGAAGAAGCACTTTGGAAAGAAGAAGAAGAAGGCGTTGAAAGCAACTTGGGATGATAGTGACACATCATCCTCCGAGGAAGAGAAGGAAGAGACCGCCAACTTGTGCTTCATGGCATTCGAAGACGATGAGGTGTCAAAGCTCAACCACAAATTTTACTTTAGAAGAATTATATGAAGCTTTCCAAGAGCTCATGAGTGATTGTAGTATGTTAGGAGCAAAGAATAAAGAATTAAAGGCCTCCAATCAAAAACTAAATGATGACATTAAAAACCTATTGATTGAGAAGGAGAGCGTTGAAAATGTTAACACCATTGACCTAGAAAATAAAAATTCAAAGCTTAGCATTGAAAACGAAACGGCAAAAATACTAATTAAGGAATTAAATCTAAAAGTTAAATCCCTACTCAATAGTAATACCTCACTTACGCAAAATGTCGAATCCCTTAAAAATGATAAGGAAGAATTGGTTAAAGAAAATTTGGTTCTTAAAAATGAGGTACATAAGTACAAACCAATTGTGGAGAAATTTACACTTAGTTCTGAAAAATTAAATCTTATTCTATCCAATCAAAGAGCTGTTTTTAATAAAGTCGGATTAGGATACAAAACTAGCAAACAACAAAAATATCTAAAGAACTTTTTTGTGAAAGCAAAAGATACCAAAACTGAAAAACCTACATGCTTTCATTGTGGGAAAAGTGGACATAAAGCCTATTCTTGCATTCAAAGAAAGATTCAATCTAACAAGAATATATTTGTAAAAAGTAAAAACACAACTAAAGTGTGGGTGCCTAAGGGGACCAACTACACTAACCAAGAAGGACCCAAAAAAACTTGGGTACCTAAGAGCTTCACATAATTGTTTTGCAGGTATGCCTTGCAGCCGGGAGCAAAAAGAGAATGTGGTATCTTGATAGTGGTTGCTCAAGGCATATGACCGGTGACAAGAGCCTTTTCGTCATCTTGAAATTGAAAGAAGGAGGAGTAGTCACATTTGGAGACAATGCTAAAGGTCAAATCATTAGCGTTGGTAAAATCTCCATATCACCCTCCTCATTTATTGACAATGTATTGTTAGTTAATGGATTAAAATATAATTTATTAAGTATAAGTCAATTTTGTGACAAAGGCTTTAAAGTGTCTTTTGAATCTTCACTATGCATAATTAGTAGTCCAATTGACAATGAAATCATACTTACGGGACATAGGCGTGGAAATGTTTACATGGTAGATCTTGATGATCTCACCATGAAGGATGGCCAATGTCTTGTAGCCATGGATGCCAAAGTCAATGAGACTAGCTGGTTATGGCATCGTAGGTTAGGGCATGCTAGCATGGATTTAATTTCTAAATTGATTACAAAAGATCTAGTCAAAGGATTACCAAAAATAGACTTTGAAAAGAACAAAATCTGTGCTGCATGTCAACTAGGGAAACAAACAAGAAGTTCCTTTAAGTCTAAGAACATAGTCTCGACATCAAAACCCTTAGAACTAATTCACATGGATTTATTTGGACCTACTAGAACTGCTAGTCTAGGAGGTAAGAAATTTGGTCTTGTGATTGTTGATGATTTTTCACGTTTTACATGGGTTACATTTCTTGCACATAAAGATGAGTTCTTTTCCGTTTTTATCAAGTTTCATAATAGGATTTCAAATGAACTTAATCTTAAACTAAAAGCAATTAGGAGTGATCATGGTACCGAGTTTGAAAATCAGCACTTTGAAAAATTTTGTGAAGAAAACGGTATAAATCACAATTTCTCGGCCCCTAGGACACCCCAACAAAATGGGGTGGTAGAAAGGAAGAATCGCACACTAGCAGATATGGCTCGTACCATGTTGTGCGAATCGGATCTACCAAAATATTTTTGGGCTGAAGCAATAAATACTGCATGTCATATTTTAAACCGTGCTTTAGTAAGATCTATCTTAAAGAAAACACCTTATGAGTTAATGAAAAATAAGAAGCCCACTATAAGCTATTTTTATGTTTTCGGTTGTCGCTGCTTTATTTTAAACAATGAAAAGGACAATCTAAGTAAATTTAGTGCTAAATCAGATGAGGGGATCTTCTTAGGTTATTCCTCATCTAGTAGAGCATACAGGGTCTTCAACAAGAGAACTCTCGTTGTTGAAGAATCCATTCATGTTGTTTTTGATGAAGCTAATGGAGATTCTTCTAGAAAAGAAGAAGATAGTGATGCAGGTATACTTGAAGATAGAATGAAGGAGTTCTCCATACAAGACAAACAACTTGAGGATGAAGTCAAGGAAGATATAATTCAGCAAGATGAAGAAGATCAGCCCCAAGCAAGAAATCAAGATCTTCCGAGGGAATGAAGGTATGCACATGGTCATCCAAGGGATCTAATCCTTGGTGATCCTTCACAAGGGGTAAGGACAAGATCCTCTCTAAGAAATACTAGTAATTATCTTGCTTTCATTTCACAAATAGAGCCTAAATCACTAGAGGAAGCCGAAAAGGATGAAAATTAGATAAATGCTATGCAAGAGGAATTAAATCAATTTGAAAGAAATCAAGTTTGGACTCTAATGAAAAGACCCCCTAATGTTTCAATTATAGGCACCAAGTGGGTATATAGAAATAAATTAGATGAAGATGGAATAGTAATAAGAAACAAAGCTAGACTAGTTGCCAAAGGCTATAATCAGGAGGAAGGAATAGATTTTGATGAAACTTTTGCTCCTGTTGCTAGGTTAGAGGCTATTAGACTACTTTTGACATACGCATGCTTCATGGATTTTAAACTCTATCAAATGGATGTAAAAAGTGCCTTTTTAAATGGTTATATAATGGAGGAAGTTTATGTAGGACAACCTCCAGGTTTTGAAAACCACTTACATCCAGATTATGTTTATAAATTGCATAAAGCATTGTATGGACTTAAGCAAGCCCCTAGGGCATGGTATGAAAGATTAAGTAATTTCCTAATTGAAAATAAATTTAAGAGAGGAAATGTAGACAAAACCCTCTTCATTAAAAGAAAAGGAAATGACTTATTGCTTGTGCAAATTTATGTGGATGATATAATTTTTGGTGCTACTAATGATAGTCTTTGTCAAGAGTTTGCCAAGCTTATGCAGGGAGAATTTGAAATGAGCATGATGGGTGAGCTCAACTTCTTTCTTGGGCTACAAATAAAACAATCAGAGGAAGGCATCTTCATCAGTCAGTCCAAATATATCAAGGAAATGTTGGAAAAATTCAAGATGAAGGATGCAAAGGAAATCAGCACACCCATGGGCTCAAGTTGCAAGCTCGACAAAGATGAAAAAGGTAAAAGTATAGACTGCAAATTGTACAGAGGTATGATAGGCTCTTTACTTTACCTTACTGCTAGTAGACCAGACATATTATTCAGTGTTTGCATGTGTGCCAGATACCAAGCATGTCCTAAGGAATCGCACTTGCAAGCTGTTAAAAGAATTTTCAGATATCTAGTAGGGACATCTAATGTAGGCTTATGGTATTCTAAACAATCTGACATAAATTTAATTGCTTATTCCGATGCTGATTTTGCCGAATGCAAACTCGACAGAAAAAGCACAAGTGGCACATGTCAATTCTTAGGTGCTAGTTTGGTTTCTTGGTTTAGCAAGAAACAGAATTCAGTTGCCTTATCCACAGCTGAGGCTGAGTACATTGCAGCTGGAAGCTGTTGTGCCCAAGTTTTTTGGATTAAGCAACAACTTGAAGACTTCGGTATGAAAATGGACAACATACCAATTAGATGTGATAATACAAGTGCAATTAATTTAACAAAAAATCCTGTCCAACACTCTAAATCAAAACATATAGAGATTAGGCATCACTTTATAAGGGATCATGTGCTGAAAAATGATGTGATGATTGAGTATGTATGTACTGAAAATCAATTGGCCGATATCTTTACAAAGCTCCTTAATAAAGATAGGTTCAACTTTCTAAGGAATGCCTTGTGCTTGTATGATCCTAGCAAATAAATTGTACTTGTAATGCAATGCCTTGCTACTCAAACTAATAATCCACTTCAAGGTGACAAATAGCAAACCTAGTATCTAATAAGTGAAAACATGAATCTATCAAAGTTAGATGATGAAGTGTTTGACTTTCCGGAGGATGGTTACCCTCCCTTGGACTCTTCATGGAGATATTTTCAGAGCCTATTTCATAGGCATTCGAAACTTGGTCAAACATTCCTCATTTCAATATTGATGAATTCAAAAATTATTATAAAAACTTTTGTAGGATGTATTATTGAAGGGAAGGATCACAAGCAAACTCACTCTATATTCACCAAAAGAAATCACGTTGATTATTGTGGTTGAATAAAATAAATTGGGGAAAAATAAAAATCAGTCTGAAATTTTTTAGTGCCGGAGACGTCTCTGGCAAATCACAGAGACGTCCCCCCAGCGAGACGTCTCGCATTAGTCGCAGAGACGTCTCGGGGACCGAACGAAAGTTTTTAAATTAGGTCGAAACAGCTCGAGCCGACCCGAGCTATCCTCATTCGTCCCCAACGAAAACACAAAACCCTAGCTTCCATTTTCTCTCCACCACAAACCAAACCAAAATCTCCCCATTTCCCTAGAGTTTCCAATCCATGGCACCTAAGAGAGCTAGGCGAACGGGTGGGAGGCGTCCTAGGGTAGCAAACGACGACGAGGAACGGAGGGAAGAGCCTTCCGCGCCGTCTCCTCCGGTTGCTCCGCCAACCGTGACCCCTTCCTGTGCAAATCGCACAGTAACCACGGGTAGGTTCATAGATTTCCAGTTTCTAGCGAGTGAGGGGTTCTCTATTGGAGAGAGACTCCGAGCCCAAGGTTGGGAATACCTATGTACCCTAAACACATCAACCTATCCCGGCCTAGTTAGAGAAATGTTTAGCAACATGGCCTTAGGGGACTCGGGGTACACCGGATATGTCCGAGAGACATTGATAGAGATCAATGAGGATATTCTATCTAGTGTATTACAAATCCCTAAATATGGTGAGGCTCCGACCTCACATCCCCAAAGGGAGATTGCCCTAAACCTACTCTTAGGAAGAGAGGACTGCGGCCCTCTTGACGTAGTTAACTCCCAAGACCTCAATGCCGAGATGAGACTGCTTTTGAGCATTGTTAACCGGGTCTTGTTTCCAAAAACCGGTCGCTTCGATTTCGTTTCGGAGCGAGATTTAGCTATCATGCACCATATCTTGCTAGGAATTCCCCTAAACCTCCCTAGACTTATGTTAAACTACATCTCCATATGTCATAGGTACTCTAGGTTTAGCATACCATATGGGATGATCTTTACCTTACTGTTCAAACATTTTAAAGTTCCAATTCCAGAAAATGAGCCGGCAAAACCTTTAAGAAACACCGACTACTACAATGAAAGCACAATGCGTAGAATGGAGTTTCACAAGGTAGATGGATCTTGGGTTAAGGTCCCTAAAAGAAAATTCCCAAACCTTAGAGCCTGAGATCCCACATCAGGAGCCTGACCACCACTCTCCTCCACATAGCCCTATGGCCTTCCCTGATGTACCTTCAAGCTCGGCTGGACCATCCACCTCTATGCCTCCTCCTCCTCCTCCAGTCAGTGGGCCATTCACTTTATCAGATGAGCAGATGCACACCCTAGCATCTGTGATATGCCAGCAGATGAGGGAAGAGATGAGATCCATAGTCTCTGCTGAGCTAGCCCCCATCCGTACCTCACATGAAGCTCTCCTACAAGAATTGAAGGAAATCAAAGCTCAGGTAGAAGCTACAGCATCAGAATTGGTTCATGTGGGTACCATCCAAACTATAAGATCAATTGAGCTACAGGAGAAATTGAAGATCATATCAGATGGTCTTCAAGAGTTGACGAGCCCTGGAGGCAATGTGGGCACCGTGGCTGCCCAACTTAGAGGAAAAATTGAAAGGGCAAGTCTTGAGTTCGAAGCATTAGTGGCAGCCTTTCATCAATCTCAGGGAGATCAGTTTAGAACTCTACTGAATTCTATAAATGCATTTATAGAGGCTGCGGCTAGGGCTATTGAGCAACGTCGCCGTTGAAGGACATTTTGTAAACATCTAGGGTTCACTTTTTTTTTTGTAAAATCCTAGGCTCATTTTGAAACCTCTTTTGTATTAGGAATCAATACTTGTAATGATTTCCTTTCTAACCTTGTAATGACTTCAAATGATTGCAATGATATATGAATGTCATACAATTCCTTTTGAAACCTTGTGTATGTTTCTAATTTTGAGGAATCAAACTTTGTGTATGTAATTCTGTGATGTGCCACAAAAAATCTCATAACATACCTTAAGTGTTCAAATTTGACACAACTTATCAACGAATATGAAACAGGGGGAGCACAACTTGTGATAACTACTTTTAAAAGGTCTGAAATAAATTCCAAAACAAAGGGGGAGTGAAATGTATGCTGAATTCATTAATAAAAATAACTTGGACAGAGGGAGCATAACTTGAATATCCTTGAGTGATTCATGGTAATATGCTGAATTCTACTAGAAATTGTGTTTTAGGTACCTAAGGAAAATTTGTCCCCTTCATTGTTGATGACAAAAAGGGGGAGTAGAATCAATATATGGAGTAGTATATGGAGTAGAACCAATATATAGAGTATATGGAGTGGAACCTAGAACAAATATATGGAATGCAAAATACAAAATTTACACTCATACTTAAAAGTTGAATTAGAAAAAATAAAATTGAAGAATATTGGCTTTAAGACAATTGCCCTTCTGGAAAAAAGAAAGGGGGAGTCAAAAAGTGCTTAGCTTTCAATTGTCTTCAGCTTCAATATTTCATCAACTTACATCTTAACTTGATTCAAACTCAGTTGATATGCTAAAATTGCTCAAGAGCTACTAAGATCAATACTTATGCATAAGGATAGAACTAAAAGTTGACTATTTTGAATTATGCACACTGTATCTAGCTCTAACCAAAACACAATACTTGTACATCTGATCAAATACTGTGTATATATTTAAATTTCGAATTTTGCATATACTCAGTGTTTTGTCATCATAAAAAAGGGGGAGATTGTTGACCCCCTAATGGATTTTGATGAATACAAAACACTAGAGTATAATTCCCTGTGTATTAACAATTTATTTGAGGATTTCATGTGTTTATCTAAAAATATTGGTAAGAAATGTCTAGGCATGTTCCCATATTTTTCAAGGATTTATTGAAGAATTTTTGAGATGAAGAAAACAGATCAGGGACAGCCGAGATGTCTCCGGTTTATCTCAGAGACGTCTCTGGCACGAACAGGAAGAATTGGCACGCCTGGAGACGTCCCCGGCACCTGGCGAGGCGTCTCGCAGGGTCGGAGTCGACTCCTGACTCTGTGGAGTCGACTCCTGACTCTGTGGAGTCGACTCTCTCAGAGGCGGCAGAAAGGCCGATTTCAAGGGATGCGCGCGAGTCGTCTCCGAAGGACGCGGAGTCGTCCCCACGAGTAAAAAGCGGACTTTCCCGAGACGTCCCCAGAGAGTGCGGAGTCGACTCTCTCAGGGGATTCCAGAGGACGTGTTTTTTGGTGATACAACTACGGAGTCGTCCCCGACGTCGCGGAGTCGTCCCCATGCAAAAAGCGCAAAAATCCCGAGACGTCCCCGTAAAGTACCGAGCCGACTCTCTCAGAAAAACAGAAGAACAAGCATTCAAGTCATTCTTCTTTAGAGTCGTCCCCGTAAAAGTGCCGAGTCGACTCCAAACACCGTCAAGAAAAATTTTATACAGCGGAGACGTCTCGCGTCCGGAGTGCCTGGAACGCGACTGACACACTTTTTCAGATAAATTTGAATTTCAAACGGTCATATTTTTGTGTCTAACGGATCTATTGCTTTTTGGGCATAAAAGGGAGCTTTTAAGTGCCTTCCAACAACTTCTCACCAACCCAACACAAGATCATTCAAGAGAGAAGAAAGAAAAAGAGGTTCAAGGGAGTTAGAGCTTTCAAGAGGAGAAATCAAGTGCATTCAAGCTTTCCCATCTGATTTCGTGCTCAACTACTCACTCCCACTCGGCATTCAAAGCTCACATTCAAGCCAACGCGATCCACATCGGAAGAACCACCATTACCCACGCTTCCAACGGCTAAAAGGGTTCTTCCGGGTTTTATTATTTCTCATTGTTATATTCGCTTCATTAAGAGCTTTTAAATCTTTGTAAAACCTTTGTTTATTGTGCTTGTTCCAGTCAAGGGACTTGGAACAAGGGATAGGCGTCCCAAGCCTAGGTTAAATTGGGGGATTGTAGGGTTCGTTGTTAGCCCGGGGTAAAACAACGAGTTGGGTAGTGAACTCGCAAAACTACCGTACTGTAATCGCTGATTATAGTGAAAATTCCCAAAGGTGTTTGGGGAGTGGATGTAGGAGCAGTGGAAGCTCCGAACCACTATAAATCTTTGTGTGTTTGCGTTTGACTGTGATTGCTACTTTAGTTTTACCTTTGCACATACACTTGTGTGTTTTGTTTTAATTAGTCAAAAAGTTTTAAAACACCCAATCACCCCCCTCTTGGGTGACCATCCCTGGGCAACACCGTGGTTAGGTCTTTTAAGAATTTTGTATAGGAGGGGATCTGTCTGATGGCATCTAGAAAGGGTAAATTTATTTGAACATTTTTAAAGACTTCCATGATTTCATCGTACTGAGATTTTTTCTTTGAGTCTTGTAGTCTACTAGAAAAGGGAGCCTTAGGTGTGTAAGTTTCTATTGGTTTCTCCTCTATTCCTTGTGTTCCCTGTTCTTGTGCCTTTTTCTGGGTGGGGTTTGGTTCATATTTTTCTTCTTTTTCTTGCACAGGAAGTTGGACTTTGTTGTCCACTTGCTTGCCAGACCGTAAAGTGGTAATTGCCTGGACTTCATGGGTAGGGTTTCCATTAGAATCAATCTGAAACTGGCCTCTCGGTCCTTAATTCTATTGTCTACTAGGGTTAGGTACTGGCTGACTGGGCAATTCACCTCTCTTCCTATCCCCTAGAGAGTTAGCTATTTGGCTCAGACTAACATCAAGTTTTGCAATCGCTTACGCATGGAATTGATTAGTCTGGGTTTGAGCTATGTTGGTCTGTTGTTGCTGTTCGATGAAGTCTTGTTGCTGCTTCATCATGTTAGCCATCATGGCTTCTAATGATGTAGTTTGCTGAGGGATAGGGGCACTATAAGTAGGAATAGGTGGAGCCAATGATTGGTTTATTTGTGATGGACCTATCCTGGAAAAATTCTTCTGAAAACCTGGTGGACCACCTTGATGCTGAATAGGTTCATTTTGCTTGTATGAGAAATTTGGGTGGAACCTATTAACAGGGTGGTAGACTGGGCTGAATGAATTGGGAGTGGGCTTCTTGAAGGCACTATATGAGTTTAGAGCATTTGCCTGCTCAGCCTTAATGTTGGATAAACTAGGACAACACTCCACTAGATGCTCAGAACTATTACACAAGATACATAAATTTTGTGACTCGTGATCCACTTTCATGATGGGATTTAACTCTTTGTATGAGCTCGAGCTAGTGGAATCAGTGAAAGCATCAAACTTTTTGCTTAAGTTGTTCATTCCAGTCACCAGATTGGACATGACATTTTTGAGTTCTGGGTCTGCTTTCATTTCATAATTACCTAGTTTTCTAGACCCGAACTCATCTCTATTTACTTCCTCACCATAGCTACTCCAATTTTGGGCGTTCTCGGCTAAGTCAACAAGAAATTCATAGGCTTGATCCGGGGTTTGGTCCATGAACCTACCCTTGTGCATGGACTCAATCATGTTTCTATGTGCCGGAGTTAGTCCTTTGTAAAAGAAATATACTAGATCAGCCTTGTCAAGCCCATGGTGCGGGCACTTGACCAAAAGATCATGGAATCTTTCCCAAAGTTGGAAAAATTCCTCCTCAGATTTTCCTCTAAAAGTTCTGATGGCATCCTTAATTTTTTCAGTCTTTACCATGGGATAGAACTTAGCCATGAACTTCCTAGATAGTTGTTCCCATGATGTGATGGAATTTGAAGCAAGGGAATATAGCCATGCAGCGGCACGATCCTCTAAAGTCATGGGAAACAATCTTAATTTAATACCCTCTTCATCTAAGTTTTGATTTCTAAACGTTTGACAGATTGTCAAAAATTTGTTTAGATGAATGTAGGGTTGTTCACTCTCGAACCCATGAAACTTGGGTAACATTTTTATTGTTGCAGCCCGAATCTCGAATTGGGCTGCATTATTGATTGGTAATGCTATGCAAGTAGGGGGACTAGCAGATGCGGGTGCAAACAACTCATTCAAAGTTCTAATATGTTCGCCCATTGTAGAGATTGATGGTTGGTTTACAGTTCGCAAGTTGTGATGAAAAGTTCTGTCAATCTCAGGATCAAATGGGGTTAACTTATCCCTTAATGACCTTCTACCATGCATACATTATCAACACTTCATTATATTTGACTCCTAAAATGAATGAAATCCTAAGAGAAGAGAAAGGCTAGACACAGATGACCACAACCAACACCACACAACAATTTGACCCTATTAGTCTTAGAACTAAGTGAGGTTTAGCAGCTTCATAAATCTAGTTGCACAGAGATTTATCAGGTTAAAAAGTTTCTGAAATTCTCTCTAGATTAGACAGCTCCTAATCTCCCTTTCAGATTAAGCTTGAGCTTACCAGTTAAGCAATCCAGTAACCAGTGACCAGAAAAGTCCCGGGGTGTGTGGTGGTGCCAGAAGGGATACACCGATACCACAATACCCGTAACAGTTCTCACTATTGTAAAACTTTCCTAGACATCACCAATTACTAAATTCTCACTGGAGTGGCTTTCAGCCGCTTCTTTCCAAGAGCCTAATTGAGCTCGAAAACCCTAAGGCCAACGTCTAATTTGATTTTAATTTAATTTGGCTTAGGATAAGTATGCAAGGTGGTGGTTTTTGGGCTAAGGACAGGTAATGACTTTCCGACCTTATCTGGGTTTTGCCCTTAAATTCTTTTATGCAAATGCTTAATACTAAATGCAGCAAATAATCAATGATTTTTTGAAGTTTATGCAATGTCATTAGGTTGTACTGATTAAATGAGCAAGCAATTTTTTTTTATTTTTTTTAATTTTTTTAAAAGATTTATGTTTTTTTATATAGGAATAACTTGAATGTAAACTAAAACTAATCCTTATGCGTCAGTCAATCTCCGAATGCCCGTTGAATAAGCTCTGGAGATTACTCCGTGAGGAGTCCCAACAGAGGTATGATCACCTCGGGGGATTGCACCCTATCAATTACTAGCAAAAATAATATATTATTTTTTTTTGAATTTTTTTTTGATTTAATTAATTTTTTTTAACTTTTTTTTAAAATTTAAATTTCAAATTTCGAATCACGGAATTCAAATTTTGAATTTAAATTTTTGATTTTTTTTTTGAATTTTGGAATTTTTTTCAATTTTCTTTTTTTTACTATTTTTTTATAGAAAACTTTAAATTTCGAATTTCAAATTTCAGAATTTAATAACTACGAAATTACTAACTAAAAATAATCAAAATAAGAAAAATTAATAAAAACTTACTACCAGAGTGCGTTCACTCCGGATATCCAAAATCCGATTTGATCTTCGTGATCGTTCTTGCTTCTCGATTTGCCTCCCCGGCAACGGCGCCAAAATTTTGTTCATCCTTTCCTGTTTACTTAAAAATATGCTAAACAGATCGTTGTTAGAACCGACAAATAAAGTTTAAATTTAATTTACTCTTACCTGTTCTACTCGAAGAATAGTGGTTGTAAGAGGTCGATCGACAGGGAGGCGATTGGAGTTGCTTAAAAATAAAAACGTTCACTCGGATTCAAAATCGATTTTTGAATGATAAAAGAAAAAAAAACATTATTATGAGGATGTTGAATATTTTCTAATTGAAATTAACAGAAAGACAGTTACTTAAATTCAAAAAGCATTTATTTAATTAATCAAAGAAGAGTTTTTGCATAAATTAAAATGGATGAAAACAGTGCTTAGGGGGATT
Organism: Phoenix dactylifera; assembly: GCF_009389715.1. Classification (NCBI taxonomy): domain Eukaryota; kingdom Viridiplantae; phylum Streptophyta; class Magnoliopsida; order Arecales; family Arecaceae; genus Phoenix; species Phoenix dactylifera. Next base: position 161,946 of record NW_024068293.1, read on the forward strand.
GAAGCCTGGAACATAGACTACATGAAAGAAGATTTCATAGATTGCAACTAAAACGAGACTTTTTGAATGCATAGAACAAACTGCAGGAATTAAACTTAACCTAAAACATGAATTGCATAAAAGAAAAATTAATGGATTGCATTAAAAGATTTCATAAAAAGAAAACAGAAATTAACTTGAACCTAGAACAGGGATTGCATGAAAGAAATTTTGCTAGATTTCATAAAAATAAATTGATTACAAAGGTAGAAATGAAGATTGGTGGCTTGATGTTGCCTTTCTTCTGCAAATAAAATAAAGAAAAGAAATAACAAAAATCAAAAAGAACACTTCTCCCTTTCTCTCCCACGGTGGAACAACATAAAATACTTTTTTTTTCTTTCTTTCTTCTCCAAAAGAACAGAGCAATGCTCTGTTTCTTTTTTTTTTTCTTTCTTCTCCCCCACCGAGCTCACCTCTCTAAGTTCCTCTGTTTCTTAGCCTCCAACCCCAAACCGATGGCCTCCCTCTTCCCCCTTGGACCCACCTCTGTTCTTTGGAACCGACCCCAACCGAGCACTCCTCTGTTTCTTTGCCTCAACCCAGCACCGAGCTCTCCCCTCCCCTCCTCTTCCTCCTTCTCCTCTTATAGCCGCGGAGTCACTTGAAATGGAATCACGGAAGGGGGGCGCGGACGCGGTGCGGGATCGCCGGATCACGGAAGAGGGATTTCGAATCCGGCTCGGGCGCGATGCTGGGAGCTGAAGCGGAAGGTGGGGACGCGGGCTTCCTTCTTCGGGTGCTGCTGGGACCACGAAAGAGGGAAGTAATCTGGGATCTTTGCTGGGAGGAGCTGTGGTTCACGGAGGATTTGGAGAGGAGCGAGCTGGGATTTGGGATTTGCTGGCTGCGATCGTGGTGATGGTGTGGAGGATTTGGAAGGGATGCCATGGCCGGAATGCTCAAATGGGGAAGGAAGATGGCAGACGCGGTGAGGACGCGGAGGATGCGGACGGCCTGGCACGGTGGCTGTTGATGGCTGGGATTCCGGGATTGATGGCGTGAACGGAAGAAGATGAGATGGTTTCCTTCTTTGGGCGCTGGATTGGAAGCAGGAGCTTGGATGCTGATTGCTGGGTGGATCGCGGAAGAGAAGATCACGGAAGAGCTGGGATTTGGGACGGATGCCACGGCTGGAATTCGGAAGAGCTTGAGATGCAGATGGGCTAGAGACGCGGGCTTCCTTCTTCGGGTGTTGCTGGCACGGTCGCTTGGATGCGGAGGAGATGTCGTGGCTTGGGGCGTTGGGATTGAAGGTGAAGATGATGGTGATCTGATGGACGGCGCGGATGCTGGCACATCGCTACATGTTGAAGACGTGATGCTGATGATGAACCATGGGATGGCTAGCACAATGTGAGGAACGAGCTGATTGGGCTACTTGCACAAATAAAACATTAATTAGTTAATTTTATTATTAATGATTAGCTAAAATACTAATTAAGATGGTCTGACGATTACACTTTTGTTCTCTCATCACCTCGTCTAATTCGATGGATCCTGTTGTTACAGGAATTTAATCTAGGAATTCGTGATAAGAAAGGCACCACAAATGTTGTAGCAGACCATTTGTCTAAAATCCTTCTCGAGCCTTCTCATAGCACTTCCCCACTTCATGACTCCTTTCCAGATGAACAATTATTTGAAGTGCAACAAGAAAAAACATCATGGTTTGCCAACATAGTAAACTATCTTGCCATAGGACAAATTCCCGATCATTGGTCCAAGCAGGACAAGGATCGATTCTTTTCGCAAGTTAAGTTCTACTTTTGGGATGACCCCGATCTGTTCAAGTACTGTCCTGATCAAGTAATCCGTCGATGTGTGCCTGAATGTGAATTTCAGAGTATTCTTGATTTTTGTCATACCCAAGCCTGCGGAAGACATTTCGGGGGTAGAAAAAACTGCAGCTAAAGTCTTACAAAGTGGATTCTATTGGCCCTCCTTGTTCAAAGATGCTCACAATTTTTGTCGAACTTGTGAGCGATGCTAGCGAATGGGTACAATCACCCGTAGAGATATGATGCCACTCAACCCCATTTTAATTATAGAAATTTTTGATGTCTAGGGTATTGACTTCATGGGTCCCTTTCCGCGTTCTTTTGGTTTTGAGTACATTCTTGTCGGGGTAGATTATGTCTCAAAGTAGGTAGAAGCTGTTGCCACTAGGACTAATGATCATAAGGTTGTGGTTAAGTTCTTACAAACAAACATATTTAGTCGCTTTGGCACACCCCGAGCTATCATTAGTGATGGGGGATCACATTTCTGCAACCGGTCTTTTGAAGCTTTGGTTCGCAAGTATTCAATCACCCACAAAGTTGCCACCCCGTACCATCCCCAAACAAGCGAGCAAGTAGAAGTTTCCAATAGGGAGATAAAACATATCTTAGAAAAAACAATATGCCCTGATAGAAAAGATTGGTCTCAAAGGTTAAACGATTCTCTCTGGGCTTATCGTACTGCCTATAAGACTCCTATTGGTATGTCTCCTTATCGACTGATTTTTGGAAAAGCTTTCCACCTACCGGTAGAACTTGAGCATAGAGCTTTTTGGGCCATTAAAAAGTTTAACTTTGATATGGCAGCAGCTGGTTCTAATCAGAAACTTCAACTCAACGAGCTTGAAGAGTTACGCAATGAAGCATATGAAAATGCCAAAATTTACAAGGCAAGGACTAAGACTTTTCATGACAAATACATTAACCGTAAGTCTTTCAAGCCTAATCAAAAGGTTTGGCTATTCAATTATAAATTGCGTCTCTTTCCTGGTAAACTTCGCTCTAGGTGGGATGGTCCCTTTTTAGTTAGAAAGGTTTTTCCTCATGGTGCAGTAGAAATTCAAGACATCAATGATGGTCGTATCCTGAACGTCAATGGTCAAAGATTGAAACCTTACATAGAGTGTGTTGCAGATGGACAGTTGATTGAATCTCTTGATTTGATGGATCCTATTTATCGGGATAATTAAGGATATACTGCGTCTGGCTGAAGACGTTAAACTTAGCGCTTGTTGGGAGGCAACCCAATTCTAATAGATTATTTTTGCATATTTTCTTGTCGTATTTTTTTCAGGAGTCCTCATGTTACTGATGCAACTAAGGTACAATGCTTCTATCCTCCATATGCATCATATTTTCGTCTAGAATAAAATAGAATAAAATAATAATCTTTTTATCTTAAAAAAATATTAAAAAAATAATAAAAAAAACGTTGAGGACAATGTCTGGTCTAGGTTGGGGGGTATAGGAAATTCGAATTTTTAAATAAATTTTTACATTTTCGTATTTTTAAATAAGTTTATCTCAAAAAAAACCTAATTTCTATGCTTTAGTGCTGAAATGATAAACACACAAAGTATATAAAATTGAAAAAGCCCAATGACTAGTCAACTGTAAGTCAATTTGAGTTCTTTTCATTAAAAGTTCTTTTAGCGAGTTGTAAGATAATTTTTATTTTGAAATTTCACAACACGTATGGCCTGCACTTCTAAGGGTTAAGTTCAACATTATATTGTTAAGTCTGGTAGTAACCTTGAGTCCTGATGAATCATACCTATCTGATTCACTATTTTCTTTTATTTCAAAACAAAAAATAATAATAATAATAATAATAATAATAATTAAAAAAATAAAAAAGAAGTGAATTCAGTCAGGTACATTGAAAAGGGCTACCTATTGTCAAAGGTCAGCGGGTTTGTATGAGGAACCTGAGCATACGTTTGTAGGAGAGTCTTGATGCCCAACACCTTATGCCATCTGGCGTGGAAGTTGTTGACTGAATGCTCGCTACATGGAGGAATCATTACAAGAGTAAAAGTGCATAATTTATTTATAAATACAAAATAAATAAATAAATAAATAATAGAGAAAGAGAAAATAATATTTGACCTTGAAAAAGACGATAGTGTGAAAGCCGTCGTTGTAAAAATTCGAGTAAACTGGAATATTACAGATAAAGCCCATGAGGTATTAAAGTAAACATCAACAACTCTCGAAATCCTGCAAGATAGGATAATTTTGAATCAGTGAATAGGTTTTATCTTACCAATTCTTGGAAACTACTAGCTTTATCAGTATTTTGGAGGATCTAAAGCCTTAGCTTGTGTATGGTCCAGATTTCACCGAGCACCCATGTATAAAAAGTCTTACAACTTCCTAATAGAAACTTAATAACCTCAACTTGAATTGTATACTGATCTAGAATTTGGGCTGACTTAGTAATTAAAACTTTGTGTGCTTTTGAAATTATTGTCACTTATGCATTTGAAATTAGATTTTATAAAACAATAAACTCTTTGGGTAGAAACAACATTTTGTGGGTATCTGAGCCGGAAACCCTCACGAGACAAAACTCGTCCACTAGGGCCACCTAGGGATTTAAAGCCTTATTGCATATGGTAAATGCAATCGCGATTCCTGCGAAAGTGAGTTAGTTTTTATTTTGCTCGAGGACTAGCAAAATGTAGGTTGGGGGGTGAGATAAGTGCTAAATAATGCATAAATTAATATCTTATTCATAGCACTTATCATTATTTTAATTCACATATTTTGTAAATTCAACTAAAAATGTATTACCTTCACCAGTGCATTTTAATGAATTATCAAAGGTAATTCAAGTTTGATTTGATTATTTATTGATTAAGTTTAATAAATGCAGGTCAAGTCAAGCTCAATTAGGTAAAGCCTAAACGGACACTACATCATTTCATAATTTTATATTTTTAAGAGTCGACTCCAAGAATTCTTTTCCAAAATTCAGTGCTCTTCAAGTTCACCTAAATTTCTTCCCACTCGTTCTAACTCTTTTTCCACATAACCCAATTTTCCTATTTTAATCTCAAAAACCAAAAAATCCTTTCAATTATTTATCTCTCAGATCTCAAAGCATACTATCCTAATTGCACGGATCCCAAAGCTCCATTCACTCATCACTCTCACCGATCCCCTATTCCCAGCTAATGGATAAAGCCCAGGCTTCCTCGCGCTCCCATGTCTTCCGAGCCGTGAGTGTTTTTTTTCTTCGACTTCCCTTCACGAAAACAAGGAGCAGTTCCCTTTCATCCCGAGATCCCAACTTCCTCCCAACCTCCGAATCCGAACTCCACCCCATCCTGTTTCTTCCACGCCATTCCATCCTTATCCGAATCTCCCAACGTCTTTCTTCTTTCGATCAACTCCCCTATTCTGCATCCAAAAATCTTCTGCTTCCTTCTCATATCCAGCATCCACCAGCTGCATCAAATCTCATCCACGGATAAGTCACCGCTTTCCAACCATTCCGTGAATCCCTCCAAGCTTATCCCCTGCTTTCTTAGTTCAGCCTCATCTCGGTCGTGATTCACCTTCATCCCGCATTGTTCTCGATTCGACTTTATCTTCCCAGGATTCACAGCATCCCGTAAGCCCTTCCTCCCGTTCGCAATGGCTTTCAGCCGCCCATGTATCCCCTGTTTTAACAGAACAAAGCTTAATCTTCCCATCAACTGCCAACCGAATCCAAACTACCTCCCATTCGGATTAATCCCATTGATCATGGAAGAATCCTCTGTTCCTATCTTTCCCGAGTTCATCCTCCCAAGGAAATCTTTCATCTCGTTTACGTGCGTTCCCCCTTCATCACGGATCAAGCCAACACCTATGCGCTCTTCCCAGCAATTCTTAGCATCCGCATCAAAGGATCAAGTCCTCTCAACCGTGAGCTTCATCAGCGTCATCCCCTGCCTCAAAATAGAATTCTTCTTCTAATCCGAGATCTTCTCAGTATCTTTCCAGTATCATCGCAACTCCCGGATCAGCTCTATCTTCATCCCGCAACCTTATCCCACCATGTCTTCATCCTTATCTACATTCGAAATAGGGGAGGAGATGGGGAGTCGCGGCTTATAAAAGGCCCCTGGGTGAATAGAGGAGGATTCATTCACGACGGGGAGAAGAAGAGCTCAGGTTCACAGGCAAGTTCCCACGGAAGAAGATGAAATAACAGGAGAGAGAAGAGTTTGGGTCTTTTTGGGAATGCCTTCTCAAAAGAAAGAAAAAAATGAAGTGCTGAGGCAGAGGAAGCCGATCATGATAGAAATGGGAGCCTGTTACTGTGCCACTACTGCTGTCGCCCACGACTCCATGCAAGGCTAATCTCTTCACTGGGGCCAGATGCAGCCTTAACAAGAAGACATGGGTTTTATATTTTATTTTATATTCTTGGAGTTGTGTGAACTTATTGTTTTTTTAATGAATATCTTCTTTTATTTCATGTTTAATTTCTGTGATTTTAAATGTGAAGTTTATACAACTGTTCTTCATAATCACTAAGTAAAGATAAGATAGTCCATGCTTAGAGAAAATGCGATGTGCTGCCACCTTAGATTAGGGTAGACATTTCATGCCAACTAAAGATGGATTATGCCTAAATTACTTTTGTGAATTTCTATTCGAATGCTTATTAGGCTTGTAGCCAATTTGCATGTTAATCCAAGAACAAAATAAATTATAAATAACCCTTGTTCCGATGTTAGTGGTGAATTCCTTGCCCTAAGTTTCCTTAAACTGATATCCTTTTAATTGCATTTTCTTTTATTAAATTGCTTAGTTTAATAGTCTTCACAAATTCATCCTTTAAAATATTTTTATTTTTAAGAAAACAACTATACCCCAATCCCTGTGGATCGATACCCGTAATCACTATCCTACTAGATACGTGCTATTGCGTGGTCTTTAAAGTTGACTATCAGAAGACGACGAACGTCGAAGGGGAGGAAGAAGAAGACGACGGCTCTTCTTCTTTCTCTCTTGCTCACGCCAAAGGGAAGAAGGAGGGAGAGGGTGGCGGCTGATTGAAGGCTCCAATTCACTTATGCATCACACCTGGTCCCTTTAAATAGGCATCTCATGCCTACATAAATAAAGAATAATTTCATCAATCAATCAATCCTTGATTCATCCCTCCAAAATCAGCAACACCCCTTACTTAAAAGTGATTGGAGAGAATCCAAGGGATGTGTTCATGCCATGTGGCAATCCGCGTGAAAGAGGAGGAGGAGCATCCGACCCTCCATGTGGCATGGGATCAAACTAGGAAAGGAGGGGCGGATGCCCCTCCTTCTTTCCTTCTTTGTTCCACACGGCATGAAGGAAGATCCCTTCCTAGTTTTTCATGCATTTATTTCCTAATCTAATTAGGAATTACATGGTCCCACTTGGCTAATTGAATTCTAATGTAATTAGAACCCAATGTGTCCTCCAAATTGATTTATATGAATCCTAATCCAATTAGGACTTGAATTGGACTTCATGAATCAAGTTCCTTATCTAATAAGGAGTTATAATTAATTAGGCCTTCCCATCCTTATCCAATAAGGTTAAGCCAAATTTAATTAGGTCCAATTAAATCAATTAAATTGCAATCCAATTGCAAATCCTTCTTCTTTAACTCACTAACTTTTAGCGGGTTAAACCAATTGTCAATCAAATTGACAATCAATTTTAATTGCGAATCTAAACCGCAATCCAACCATCGGAACGATCAAAACCTCTAATGTGTGTGACCCCGTAGGTTCTATTCTGACTGGTAGTGAGATATATTATGATCTCCATCATAATATCATCGAAACTTCTTTCAATGGGTTGAAACGATTTCAACTCTACTCTTAGGGTTCACTGATCACCAAGTGAATGCCTTTGAGTCTCACAATCCACTAGTGACACCTAGCAGCATATAGTGACAACCCAGCAGAACGGAAGGGATGAACCTCTAGATGCAGTTAGCGTATGATACAGTACCTCTATCATAGATCCCGATATGACGGAGGTTATGGATAACTCGTCAAACCCCATCGTCTGTCTTATGTCAGATTTATTTGACTGAAGTTTGAGATTAGAAAATTCTTTTTCCAGAACTGCCATAGCCAAGGTCTTTCGAACTTAATCTTATAAATCACATAGGATCACTCCTAATCTATCAAGATCGATAGATCCCATCTAGATGCAATCCTAATATGACAGCGAACCTACTGCAGCCAATCTGCATCACAAGAATCCTTAGGGCTCATGTTTATGTGCTCGTCAAACTACAGCAACCTCACCATGACTAGTTGAGGCATCGCAAATCTAAGTACTAGTCATATAACTGCAGCATCACGTAAGTCACTGACGAATGGATAAACATCCATGTGACTTCTTGCTTTGGTCACGCTCAGTACCCTTGTTCTCTAACAAGCACTTGCACAATCAATTCAGTGTCACCACACTGTGGACTTAAGACTAGTCCATCAAGAAAAGTGATATGTGCACTAATCTCATCGGATCGATCGCCGTCCTTCGTGATGATCCATCGATCAGGAGTAATTTAGGAATTAACTATTAATTACACATGTCTTAAATTCCCAACTCTTGGGAATATATGTTATCATCTTATTAATTCCTAGGATGATTCATGGACACATAATAATATGAATGAACAAAATGCCTATTTTATTTATTAATAAAATGATCAAGTACAAATTTCATGCCTCTAGAACAATTACAATGCGTCTACCAAATTGGCTTCTAGGGCATATTCCTAACAGCTGCAGCATGTGGATGACGAGCTCGGGGCCGAGCACGAGCTCGGCCTTCTGAGCTCGGCTCGGCCTGCATGAGCTCGGCTTTCTGAACTCGGCTCGGCCTGCATGAGCTCGGCCTAGATGAGACTGCTGCAGGTCGTGGCTGCAGCATGTGGATGACGAGCTCGGCCCGGCCTGCATGAGCTCGGCCTGCATGAGACTTCTGCAGGTCGTGGCTGCAGCATGTGGATGACGAGCTCGGCCTTCTGAGCTCGGCTCGGCCTGCATGAGCTCGGCCTTCTCAACTCGGCTCGGCCTGCATGAGCTCGGCCTGGATGAGACTGCTGCAGGTCGTGGCTGCAGCATGTGGATGACGAGCTCGGCCTTCTGAGCTCGGCTCGGCCTGCATGAGCTCGGCCTGGATGAGACTGCTGCAGGTCATGGCTGCAGCATGTGGATGACGAGCTCGACTCGGCCTGCATGAGCTCGGCCTTCTGAACTCGGCTCGGCCTGCATGAGCTCGGCCTGGATGAGACTGCTGCAGGTCGTGGCTGCAGCATGTCGATGACGAGCTCAGCCTTCTGAGCTCGGCTCGGCCTGCATGAGCTCGGCCTTCTAAACTCGGCTCGGCCTGCATGAGCTCGGCCTGAATGAGACTGCTGCAGGTCGTGGCTGTAGCATGTGGATGACGAGCTCGGCCTTCTGAGCTCGGCTCGGCCTGCATGAGCTCGGCCTTCTGAACTCGGCTCGGCCTGCATGAGCTCGGCCTGGATGAGACTGCTGCAGGTCGTGGCTGCAGCATGTGGATGACGAGCTCGGCCTTCTGAGCTCGGCTCGGCCTGCATGAGCCGGCTGCAGCATGTGGATGATGAGCTCGGCCTTCTGAGCTCGGCTCGGCCTGAATGAGCCGGCTGCAGCATGTGGATGACGAGCTCGGCCTTCTGAGCTCGGCTCGGCCTGCATGAGCTCGGCGAGGGCTTCGGTGATGGCGACGCTCTGAAGGAGAGCAACATCGCGGGCGCCGTCTTGAGGACTTACACCCATGAGGAGGGAGTAGATGCTGGTTTCTTACTTGCTGCCGGAAGACAGAAGAGTTTGAAGGGCAATGGGATTTAATGGGGCTGTACCCTTTACCACAGAGGCTTACAATCTCATTTTAAAGCTCCATAACTCTCCTCCTCCAGACCTCAGCTTTTATTTTTCTTCCCCTCCAACTTGTTGGCATGAGACTCGGGCTACTACTTCAGCGGGAGCCGTGCCTAATTTGAGATTGCTCGGGTGAAAGTTTCTTCCTCCGCTTGACGTGAACCCGTGGAGGTGGCACAGGAGGGGCCTCCACTTGTTGCAGGCTTTGGACTGCAATGGCTAGTGCTTGGACTTGCTGCATCAACGCGTCGAACTGCTCGGGTTGGACTTGTGGAACTTGATCTACTGGAGAACTTGGTGGTGAATTCTGGACTGAGCGTTCGGGACTTGGAGCATGATGCCGAGAGGCATTAAAGACTCCTCTGCTCCTTAGTTTCATGGCCGTAACTCGGTCCCTTCCTCTAGCGCCAACTGTTGCTGAAAATTGGGCCCGGGGGCGGCCGCGGACCGAGGAGGAGGAGCTCCGGCGCGAGAATGGCGGGTGGCGGTCCGTCGGCGGGCAGCGTCCTCCAGGGGACCTGGAAAATGTCGGTGGCCGGGGTTTCCGGCGCCGGCCCTCTGATGCTTAAGTCAGAGGGGGGCTTAATTTTAGAGAAGGAGATGGACTATATGTAAAAGTCCGAAGCCCTCCCTTGGGAGGAAGAAGCCCCTTTTTAGAGGGAGAAGCTCCCCTTTTATAGGAGGAGTGCCAGGATTACCTGTGATGTGACTGGGCGAATTAATGGGTTGCCGTCACGATTCGACGTGGGCGTGGAAGTAATGAGTTACCGTGGATGGCCCATTTCCATCATGGAAGGAGATGGTGTGCAGCCAGAGCTTGCTTGTGGCACGCAGTGCAATCCATTCTTGGGAATGGTGAGACGTTGACAGTCGTAGCAGGGTATGATCCCTGGTTGATATGTCATGGCATGGCCAGCAAGTAAAGCATGGTGCAGTGAGGCTGCGGCAGGGCATGGCCGCAGCATGTGGACGACGAGGTCGGCCTTCTGAGGTCAGCTCGGCCTTCTGTGCTCGGCCTTCTGAACTCGGCAGCCTGCATGAGCTCGGCCTGAATGAGCTCGGCAGCCTTCTGAGCTCGGCATTCTTCTGTGCTCGGCCTTCTGGTCTCGGTCTTCTGTGCTCGGCCTGCATAAGCTCGGCAGCCTTCTGTGAGCCTTCTGGTTTTGGCCTTCTGGTCTCGGCCTTCTGAGCTCGACAGCCTTCTGTGCTCGGCCTTCTGTGAAGGATTCTAGCATGCTATAATGGGCAGTGGAAACTAGGAATTTTAAAAATTTTTTGATAAAGTTCCTTAACATAAAACCCTTATAAGCCAAGATCACCTTAATGGAAGCAATCAAATAATATAATATAAATGCAGAAATAGAAGAATACCTCTAACGCTAATCCAATGTGCAGAATTTCCACTAGGTGCCCAAGTGTTCACCCTCCAACGTTGATCCACATGAAAATTTGATTTAAGTCTTAAGCTCCAAAGACTTTGATCCTTAATGTAGAATTCTTAAAGAACTCTAATGGCTTGCTTTCCTTTCTTTCTATTTTTCTTTAACCTTCTAAAATTACTTCTAATCCTTTTATCCTAAAGAAGACCACCTTGTCTTGGCTTAGGACACACTAGAAGCAATGCTAGAAAGAAAGAAACTAATGTAAGAAAGAAAGAAGAGAGGAGTGGGGTGGAGTTGGAATAATGAAACCCATGGAGTGCTAGCCTATTTATAATAGGTGTAGGGATGCTTCTCCAAGGGATGCATCCCATCCACACATCCTTTCATGAAAGGACATCATCTAAGGGCCATATCAAATAAGAGGAGGTGTAGATCAAGTGAGGAGGTGTATCAAATGATATGTCCTTTCATGTGGTGCCATATTTTGACCAAGTCAACATCACATGCTAATCACATGTCCATCACGCCTCACCTCATGATCTTTCATGATGATGATCCAAGGGCTCCAATGCAAGGCGCCATTTACTTGACCCATTATGTCTTCATCCAATGGTGGGATTAAGATCCAATGGTCAATTATGATAGCCATCCTCTAATCCAATCCAATTGGGTTAAACCAACTCTCCATTATGTCTTCATCCAACGGTAGATCAAGATCTAACGGTCTAGATTGAATGATTTATTAAATCTAATCCAATTAGACTCAAACCAAGCCAATTAGGTGCCAACTCTTGGCTAACCCATATTAGAACATGATCTAATCAAATTAGATCGATTAAGAATCAGATTCGAATCCAATTCGAATCAAGAGCTAAGGGTTTGCAACACCTGCTAGGATGTCTATCTTGCAAACATGATCTAATCTAATTAGACCCTTAATACGTTTTCTTGTGTGTGAACCATTGGGTTCCATACTTAGCCAGCAATAGGTGTGAGTGCAAGTTGACCCAACTTGATTAGAACTCTTCTAATCGATTTAAGTCCAAACTGCGCGAACCCAAACTTAACAATTAGAATCCTTTCTAATTGGTGATCGAATTAAACTCTTTAATTCGATCAAACCTATAAGACAAGATTGACGTCTAGCAACGTGTCATGTCTACCTGAAAAATATAAAATTTGGTAGAAATACCAAAAATACCCTTCAGTGGCAAGTTACCGTGCAATTCAATCCTTTAATCAAACTGCATCCCGAATATGTATATGAGTATGAATATATGTCAAACTCAATTTTATATTCATATATTTCTCAATCTTCTAATGATAATTCGAATAATGAAACATTAGAAACTCTTTCTAATTTTTATTGTGCTTTGATCAAAGGCTTTCTGAATTATCATATGATTAGAATAAATAGGATGCGATCTTCTCTTACTAGAAGTGATTAATTCCTTGTTGACCTACTCATAACCTTCGTACACATTCCACCATATCCAGAAGACCTCGTACATAACTTATTGTCATGAATGAGTGGAAACTAAAATATGGATTTATGTGCACAAGATACTATGGTGATCTTAGGTCAAAGGATCAGTTGCACAACTCCCACTAAGAGAATCATCTTTTGACATGTAAGTAAGACTTCATAAGATTTCTCTTTGTAGGTCAATTCAGTGAACTCATTTCTCTAATGATCGCCCACATCTTTGTATTAGTGTCTCCACACAAGTAATTGTGAGATCAATCACCCTCTGCATCGAGCATACATAAGATGTACCAGTCTTTCCGGTAAACATTGATCCTCGACTCAATGTACCAATGACTGGAAATATTTAAGATTAGGATTTTAAGATTTTAGGTCTCACTAGTATGATCTCATCATAGCCTCAAAATCATTGTCTTAATCTAAGAGGTTCATCACAAATATATCAACAGCATATGATGAAACACAATGCCTTTATTTATATTAAATGTCATGTACATGATTTGGAAAATCAAAAGAAAATCCTTCACAATACATATCGCGATTGGCTTGTAGGGCATCTACTCTTTCAATCTCCCACTTGCACTAAAGCCAGTCGCCCTTATATTTCATCCCCATACAATCGAGGTGGCGATCGAACTGCTGTTGTAGTAGAGCTTTAGTGAACGGGTCTGCTAAGTTGTTCTTTGTGTCTACTCGTTCAATGACTATGTCTTGTCTCTCGACGATCTCTCAAGCGAGGTGGAAGCGTCTTAGAATGTGCTTGGATTTGTGATGAGATCTTGGTTCCTTTGCTTGAGCAACAGCTCCAGTGTTGTCACAATAAACTAGAACTGGTCCAGCAATCTCAGGAACTACTCCCAACTCAGCGATGAACTTCTTCATCCAGACAGCTTCCTTAGCGGCTTCACTTACAGCAATGTATTCTGCCTCAGTAGTTGAGTCAGCTACAGTTTGCTGCTTGGAACTCTTCCAGCTCACTGCACCACCATTTAGGGTAAAGACATACCCTGAAGTGGACTTGCTATCATCTGGGTCTGATTGAAAACTAGAATCAGAAAATCCTTCTAATTTCAACTCAGATCCTCCATAAACTAGAAAAATATCTTTAGTCCTTCTTAAATACTTAAGAATATTTTTCACAGCTATTCAATGATTCTCTCCTGGATCAGCCTGGAATCTGCTTGTTATGCCTAAGGCATAAGCAACATCAGGCCTAGTATATAGCATAGCATACATAATTGATCCTACTGCCAAAGCATAGGGAATAGAATTCATTCTATTCCTCTCTTCAGATGTCTTAGGAGACATCTTCTTAGAGAGACGTATGCCATGACTCATAGGCAAGTAACCTCTTTTACTTCCTTCCATGCTGAATCTTTTCAGCACATGATCTATGTACCTAGACTGGGACAAGCCTAGCATCCTTTTAGATCTATCCCTATAGATATTTATACCAAGTATATAGGATGCTTCTCCCAAGTCTTTCATGGAAAAGCTTTTTGATAGCCAAGTCTTGACCGATTGTAACATTGGAATATCATTTCCAATGATCAGTATGTCATCTACATACAATATTAAGAAGACAATGGCACTCCCACTAGTCTTCTTGTACACACATGGTTCATCCACATTTTTGATAAAACCAAACTCTTTGATTGTTGTATCAAAACGGATGTTCCAACTCCTCGATGCTTGCTTTAATCCATAAATAGATCTCTTAAGCTTGCATACTTGATTTGCTCTCTTACTTGAGACAAATCCTTCTGGCTGTGTCATGTAAACCTCTTCCTCAAGATGACCATTAAGGAAGGCAGTTTTGATATCCATCTGCCAGATTTCATAATCATAGTATGCAGCTATTGCAAGCAAAATTCGAATAGATTTGAGCATAGCTACTGGTGAAAAAGTTTCATCATAGTCAATTCCTTATTTTTGCCTGAAACCTTTTGCCACCAATCTAGCCTTGTAGGTTTCTACTTGGCCATCTGCTCCAATCTTTTTCTTATAGACCCATTTGCAACCTATAGAGTTTACACCCTCTGGTGCATCAACCAAATTCCATACTTGGTTGGTATACATAGAGTCTATTTCGGATTTCATGGCCTCTAGCCATTTGTCAGAGTCACTACTTATGATAGCTTCCGAATAGGTCAGAGAATCATCATTCTGAACAATGTGAGCTTCATCATTCTCAATGACAAAACCATACCTCTTAGGTGCATTTCGCACTCTATCTGACCTTTGGAGTGGAGATGTGTGTTGTGGTTGTACCTCATCAATGGGTACATCTGGTTGAAGAATTTTTTGTGTTTCTATTTGTAGGTCTTGAACTTCTTCAAGTTCAATTTTTCTATCCTTGCCTTTTTCTAAGATAAACTCTTTCTCTAAGAAAATGGCATGCCTACCTACAAAAACCTTTTGTTCAGTAGGATGATAGAATATGTATCCTATACTATCTTTAGAATAACCTACAAAAATACATTTATCTGATCTAGCACTTAGCTTGTGTCCAAAATTTCTTTTGACATAAGCTTGACAATCCCATATCTTAAGATACTTAAGATTAGGCTTCTTTTCTCTCCATATCTCATATGGAGTGCTAGGTACAGACTTAGAAGGTACCCTGTTTAATATTAGTGCAGCAGTCTCTAGGGCAAAACCCCAGAAGGAAATAGGAAGATCTGTAAAGCACATCATGGACCGTACCATATCTAATAAAGTATGATTCCTCCGTTCGGCTACACCATTTAACTATGGCGTATATGGAGGTGTCCATTTAGAGAGAATGCCCTTTTCTTTAAGATGATTTAAAAACTCACTAGAAATGTATTCACCTCCTCGATCAGATCGAAGAATTTTAATACACTTTTCAGTTTGTTTTTCAACCATACTTTGATACTCTTTAAACTTATCAAAGGCTTCGGATTTATGTTTCATAAGATACACATATCTGAACCTTGATAAATCATCAGTGAATGTGATGAAGTAAGAGTATCCACCTCTAGCTGGAGTTGTCATAGGACCACATATATCTATAAGTCCTAATAACTCGCTTGCCCTTTCTCCATGTCCAGTGAATGGAGACTTAATCATTTTACCCATAAGACAAGATTCACAAGTTCCTAATGATTCATAATCATAAGGATCAAAGAATTCTTCTTTGTATAACTTGTTGATTCTTGATTCACTTATGTGACCAAGTCGGCAATACCAAAGAAGGGTGTTATTTACTTCCTCTCTCTTTCTTTTATTGCTTTTATTAATATGAAAGACATTGTCATTAAGTAATAAAACAAGAAGACCATTTTCCATAATGCCATTGCAAAGATGTTTATTAGAAAAATAAATAGAGCAACCATTGCCCTTTCCATTAATTTCAAATTCTTTCTTTAACAACAAAGGAATGGAAATTACATTTCTAATAATTTTGGGCATATAATAACAATCTTCCAATTGTAGGAGCTCTCCCGAAGGCAACTCCAAGTTGTAGGTTCCAACAGCTTCAGCCTGGATAGACTCTCCTCCAGCGCCATACAGCTCGAAGTCACCTTTCTTCAAAATTTTAATTTTCTGTAGTCCATGCAAAGATTTGCAAATATGAAAACCACAGCCGGTATCCAATACCCATGAATTTGAATTTGAAGAACTTAATGACAAGTTGGCATATAACATAAACATACCTTTCGATGCAACTCTTGCATCGGTCTTCATACTTGCAAGAAAACTCTTGCAATTTCTTTTCCAGTGGCCAGCTTTGCCGCAATAAAAACAGGTACTTGATCCAGAATTTTTCTTTTCTTTTTTCTTTTTGATGCTACTCTTAGGGTTCAATCTTTTTTAGAACCCTTATTGCCCGATTTCCTCTTAGAGGTGCCATCTATAAGAAGGAGTGGACCTTTATTCTTCTTAATATGACCTTCAGCTGTTTTGAGCATATTTAACAGCTCGGGCAGGGAGGTGTTCAGCTTGTTCATGGGAAAGTTCACAACAAACTGAGAGAATGAATCAGGTAGTGATTGCAGGATCAAATCCTGACTGAGCTCATTATCCATAGCAAAACCTAATTGACTTAATCTGGTGATTAAGTCTATAACCATAAGAACATGGTTTTGCACTGGAGTTCCTTCATTCATTCTAGCACGGAACAACTGCTTAGATATCTCATACCTAGCAGTCCTGCTTTGTTCTCCATACAACTCTTTTAAATTGAGAAGTATGGATTGAGTGTCCATGCTTTCATGTTGCCTCTGTAATTCATTGCTCATAGAGGCAAGTATGATACATTTGACAGTCAAACTGTCATTTTTCCACATCTTATGTGTGGCAACCTCCTCTTCTGTAGCATCATCCCCTAGATCTCCAAGATCAGGGGTTTCAAGTATATAGAAAATTTTCTCCTGAGTGAGTACTATCTTTAAATTCCTCAACCAGTCCACATAGTTTGGTCCGGTCAACTTGTTGGCATCTAAGATGCCTCTTAGTGAAAGTGAAGAAGCCATTTAATAATTTGTCTCCTACTATTTTTATCGAATATCATAGCCCTCTCCTATGATAAACGTGAAAATATAATTTTTCTTAGTAGGGTTGAGATCCTAATTCATCATAAAAAGCCTTGTGGTTACACAACAAACCTTTATGAGTTCAAAGGTAGGAAACTCTTTCCAATTGCATCTCATGCAATTCTCAACTTTATCTTATCCTCTTAAAACACTTATTGCCTTGTGTTAGCACAACAAACAATAATATTTTAGTTAAGTCAAACCCTTCATTTCCATATAGTCATATTCGAATAATATTGCCCTTGTGGTTGCACAACAAGGCAATATATTAAAATATGCCATAAGCATCTTAATGCACCAAGACAATATAAAATCAGTTTCCATAGCAAGCCTTGTGTTAACACAACAAACTAGCATGGATCTTGACATAATAATGTCGAGGCATGAAGGAAGGCTATCAATAGTGTTATATCAATATTAATCTTATCCATAATAGGCAATCAAACAATTGGCCAGGTAAGCAGGTGGGAGGCTCCCCTTACTCAGAGAGTAAGGTCTTAATTAGAGAACCACCTTTAGTGCTTTCCTTAGACACCAATTAGATTAATTGTTCTAGAATGGGTTAGCCCAAAGTTTTTCAACACTATGA
Organism: Phoenix dactylifera; assembly: GCF_009389715.1. NCBI lineage: Eukaryota > Viridiplantae > Streptophyta > Magnoliopsida > Arecales > Arecaceae > Phoenix > Phoenix dactylifera. Next base: position 179,686 of record NW_024068293.1, read on the forward strand.
CTTAATATAATTTTTATTGAGGACTTACTAGTCTCTAGCACATTCTTTAATTGCAACATATATTTAACATGTCTAAAATAAACTATCATGCATCATGGCTATCTCATAGCATGTATAAATCATAAGCAATTAATTAACATGCTTCAACATATCTTCATATGGAAAATTTCATATCATGACATTTTATTACATATCATATCATATATGAATCATACATTTCAGCATTTCTCTAAGCATATGACATTAATATCTCATAGTAAATTAATAATCATACATCATGCATAATTATTTGATTGAACCAATTAAGGACGGCTCCGATACCACTGAAGGGTTCTAGCATGCTATAATAGGCAGTGGAAGCTAGGAATTTTAAAAATTTCTTGATAAAGTTTCTTAACATAAAACCCTTATAAGCCAAGATCACCTTAATGGAAGCAATCAAATAATATAATATAAATGCAGAAATAGAAGAATACCTCTAATGCTAATCCAATGTGCAGAATTTTCACTAGGTGTCCAAGTGTTCACCCTCCAACGTTGATCCACACGAAAACTTGATTTAAGTCTTAAGCTCCAAAGACTTTGATCCTTAATGCAGAATTCTTAAAGAACTCTAATGGCTTGCTTTCCTTTCTTTTTATTTTTCTTTAACCTTCTAAAATCACTTCTAATCCTTTTGTCCTAAAGAAGACCACCTTGTCTTGGCTTAGGATACACTAGAAGCAATGCTAGAAAGAAAGAAACTAATGTAAGAAAGAAAGAAGAGAGGAGTGGGGTGGAGTTGGAATAATGAAACCCATGGAGTGCTAGCCTATTTATAATAGGTGTAGGGATGCATCTCCAAGGGATGCATCCCATCCACACATCCTTTCATGAAAGGACATCATCTAAGGGCCATATCAAATAAGAGGAGGTGCAGATCAAGTGTGGAGGTGTATCAAATGATATGTCCTTTCATGTGGTGCCATATTTTGACCAAGTCAACATCACATGCTAATCACATGTCCATCACGCCTCACCTCTTGATCTTTCATGATGATAATCCAAGGGCTCCAATGCAAGGCGCCATTTACTTGACCCATTATGTCTTCATCCAATGGTGAGATTAAGATCCAATGGTCAATTATGATAGCCATCCTTCTAACCCAATCCAATTGGGTTAAACCAACTCTCCATTATGTCTTCATCCAACGGTAGATCAAAGATCTAACGGTCTAGATTGAATGATTTATTAAATCTAATCCAATTAGACTCAAACCAAGCCAATTAGGTGCCAACTCTTGGCTAACCCATATTAAAATATGATCTAATCAAATTAGATCGATTAAGAATCAGATTCGAATCCAATTCGAATCAAGAGCTAAGAGTTTGCAACACCTGCTAGGATGTCTATCTTGCAAACATGATCTAATCCAATTAGACCCTTAATAAGTTTTCTTGTATGTGACCCATTAGGTTCCATACTTAGCCAGCAATAGGTGTGAGTGCAAGTTGACCCAACTTGATTAGAACTCTTTTAATCGATTTAAGTCCAAACTACGCGAACCCAAACTTAACAATTAGAATCCTTTCTAATTGGTGATCAAATTAAATTCTTTAATTTGATCAAACCTATAAGACAAGATTGACGTCTAGCAACGTGTCATGTCTACCCAAAAAATATAAAATTTGGTGGAAATACCAAAAATACCCTTCAGTGTTAAGTTACCGTGCAATTCAATCCTTTAATCAAACTGCATCCCGAATATGTATATGAGTATGAATATATGTCAAACTCAATTTTATATTCATATATTTCTCAATCTTCTAATGATAATTCGAATAATGAAACATTAGAAACTCTTTCTAATTTTCATTGTGCTTTGATCAAAGGCTTTCTGAATTATCATATGATTAGAATAAATAGGATGCGATCTTCTCTTACTAGAAGTGATTAATTCCTTGTTGACCTACTCATAACCTTCGTACACATTCCACCATATTCAGAAGACCTCGTACATAACTTATTGTCATGAATGAGTCGAAACCAAAATATGGATTTATGTGCACAAGATACTATGGTGATCTCAGGTCAAAGGATCAGTTGCACAACTTCCACTAAGAGAATCATCTTTTGACATGTAAGTAAGACTTTATAAGATTTCTTTTTGTAGGTCAATTCAGTGAACTCATTTCTCTAATGATCACCCACATCTTTATATTAGTGTCTCCACACAAGTGATTGTGAGATCAATCACCCTCTGCATCGAGCATACATAAGATGTGCCAGTCTTTTCGGTAAACATTGATCCTCGACTCAATGTACCAATGACTGAAAATATTTAAGATTATGATTTTAAGATTTTAGGTCTCACTAGTATGATCTCATCATAGCCTCAAAATCATTGTCTTAATCTAAGAGGTTCATCACAAATATAATCAACAGCATATGATGAAACACAATACCTTTATTTACATTAAATGTCATGTACATGATTTGAAAAATTAAAAGAAAATCCTTCACAATACATATTGCGATTGGCTTGTAGGGCATCTACTCTTCCATTCTGAGCTCGGCAGCCTTTTGAGCTCGGTAGCCTGCATGAGCTCGGTCTGAATGAGCTCGGCCTTGCTGTCGGATTTGGGTGTTTTGATTGTATTTGTGGGGTGGTCCATTTTTTCCCCCAACAATTATCATCATCATCATCATCATCATCATCATCATCATCATTATCATCATTATTATTATCATCATTATCATTATCATTATCATTATTATCATTATCATTATTATCATTATCATTATTATTATTATTATTATTATTATTATTATTATTTGTTGCTGGAAATTGGACCTAGGGGTGACCGTAGACCGAGGAGGAGGAGCTCCGGCAGGTAGTGTGGTAGCGGACGGCTTTCTTCGGTGGACCTGCGAGAAGCCGGTGGCCGGGGATTCCGGTGCCGGCCCTTCGATGCTTAAGTCAAAGGGGGGTTTTCTTGTGGAGAAAAGTAATAGAGAGAGAGTACCCAGGGATCTCTGGAGGAAGGAGAAGAAGCCCCCTTGTCTCGAGATCTCCCCCCTTTTTATAGGAGTGGGTGTATGGGTTACCTGTGGCTGGACGTGACCGTGCGAATTAATGAGTTACCGTAGTGATTGGACATGATCGTGTGAGTTAATGAGTTACTGTAGTGGTTGGATATGATCGTGTGAGTTAATGAGTTACCGTAAACGGCCCAAGATTTTGGGCTGGCTGGCGGCAAAAATGAGATCGTGTGCATTTAAACGTTGACATCTATCGAGGCGAAGATCGCGGAATTTGATCCCGAAAAAGGAGGACTTGGTTTTCGGTGGAGTAAGAAGGTTTGCTTCGCCCTTTGAATGGATCTTCCTTGGCCTTGAGGTCGATCAGGGCTTAACTTGGTCGAGATCGAGGTTGTGAGCCCTAGGGCTGCTGGTGCCGAGATCGAGTATACCGAGGTCGGATGTTGTTGCCCAGATAGACAACCCAAGAGGGGGGGTGAATTGGGTTTTAAAATAATTATTACAATTAAATGGTTTGTGAGATACTAATTAATCCTTTTTGCAAGTTGATTAATTAGATGCTATGTGCAGTGAATGAAATGAAAGTAAGAGAGACAAATGCAATCACAAACACAATGATTTTATAGTGGTTCGGAGCTAACCCTTGCTCCTACGTCCACTCCCCAAGCCTCACTTGGGAATTCATTATAACCCCTCGGATTACAGCCGGTTGTTTTACAAGCTCACAACCAAACTTGTTGTTTTACGAGGTCACAACGAACTCGGTCGGTTTTTTCCAGGCTCACCGACTAGAACCACCCCGATTATTTTTCCCGGATCACAATCGAACCCTTACACGTTGGTTTCAACCTAGGCTCACCAACAAACCTATATACCCTTGATTCAATCCCCTGATTGAATCAAGTAAGAACCAAATGGAAAGAAAGAACAAAGAGAAAAAGTACAGCTTCTAGGA